>NW_009593704.1:0-21001 GCF_000690535.1 Cariama cristata
CTTCAGACAGGGCAGTGACTGAGAAAACTCAACTGAAGAGAGAAAAAAAAAAATCTACTGAAAGCAGAAATAGTTCTGTTTCAGTCAAACCAGGACAGTGTGGGAATACAGGTCACATGGAGGGTGCTAACAGACAGAAAGGGAGGGGTACATCTCATTACTGTATTTGCACATGTGTGCTGTTAGTGATCTTAAGATCACTAACAAAAAGTAAAAACAAAACTAGGAGGAACAGAAGAAAATGACATATTCCTATCATTAGAAAATAAATACAGCATATACTTGAAGTGCTTTTCCACAAACAGATGATTCATATTGCCAAGAAATATCAAGGGTATTTCCAACTTGTATCTTTGCAACATATATAGAGAACAATTACTCTTTGTAAAAAGCTAGCAAAGTGTATAAACTAATTTATTGCATCAATGCCTGTAATTAATGTTTCCTAACTCATCTCAGATCATATATACTACATTACACCTGTAATTTTCCCAGGTCATTGGTAATACATTGCTGCAGTGCTGCTAAAAATCCATTCACATGTTATGTTTTCTTTCTGTAAAGCAAGATTACTGCTCATGCTGTCTTAGAATCTGTTCCTCTGAAGTATTGCAACATCACCAAAACCATAAATTCTTTAAAGTTTGTGTAGATTTGATAAAGAATTAAGCAAATTACAGAAGAAATAGGAGAAAGAGTGGTAGAAGAAAAATAGTGCATTATTTTCCTCTGCATATAATACAAATATTCATCTTCTGAATGCACCATGCACAGGAGCTGAAGAGCTGAGAAGAATGTAGGAGGCTGGTTATAATCCCCTGAACGTTGGAACGAGAGCAAACATCCTTTTGACCTATGATCAATGCCAGACCACAGTCAAGAATGTTCATTAGAACTCATCTTCTTCTGGTTTCAGTAAACAGATTTAAAATATTCAATGTATATTGGAATCCAGTGTACTGAATCAAGAATAAAATCACATTAAGGCCCAGCTGGTTTTATCAAACTGTTCTAATTTCAGATGTAAGAACAATCATAATTTTTGAGGGAAGATTCTCCAGTATAAGTAGGTTCCACGACCACTGCTGGAGAAGGAACAAAAAATGGGATAAGCTTCACAAGAAGTACATCAGGCCTATAGAAACAGTACAAACTACACTTTAGAAGAATATTGTTGCAGCAGATACACAGGGCAATGTGCCTAAGAGGGAAGCCAAAATAACAATCAAGCAAAACAAACTTCATCAGACAAACAGTTAGTTAATGCTGCATGGGGATGGCATGTGTGCCACAAGACAAAACTGGGGGTACAGAGGTGGCAAAGGACCCCAGTAATGTCTCCAGTACTTTGCCTTACACTTCTCTATGATACTTCAAATATACAAAAACTTGGTTTGGTTTGTTGTTGTTGTTGTTATTGCAGCTTATTATTAGCATTACCTAAACCTTCACTAAGTCCAACACAAGAAGATGAAATTAGAAGATGACACTCAGTCATAAAAATTTAGCCTGACCTGAAAAGGATCTTGTTTTGTTTGTAAAACGGAAATACTGCCAATTAGCTTGTTTGAGATGCGGCACTGAATCTACACTGAAAAACGTTACACAAAATGTTTCAAACTCAACATAAGAATTTAGGATTTTGTTTTTTAAGAATTCACCTTAATAGTGGCCAGCTGACTTAGAAAAAAAAAAAAAGGCAAAAAACCAACCCTCCATTAAAAGAAATCATTAGTGAAGGTTTTTATCTTGAAAAGAGAGCATGAGAAGGGAAGGAAAACTTGATGGCAAGCCAGTTACTTCTTACACTAACTCCAAGAAAAGAAATATTGTTGCTGGGACTGCAGTAACAATGAGCAGGGAAAAGCCCCATGAGTTGTCAGCCATAGATGTGATGAATTTGGCTCACAATGGTGAAACTTATGGTACAATGAATACCATATTTGGGGAGTTTTTCATGTAACATAAAAGAATATTTTGATATACTCAACGAACTGTTTAACTTCTACCCTCATCGTCTGGCTGCCGTTAAATCAGTCTCAGTTGAAAGGCTGAGTAAACATTGTGACAAAGTGACAATGAAATTTCTAAGCTTGACTGATCTATATTAGATAGTGATTCAGATGATATCGGGCAAAGAGGCATTACGGACAAAAAGTCAGCTCTGGTCATGACTGTAGAAGAAATTTTGGATTGAAAGCTCTTGTTATCATCTGGAGTCCAGAAAAGACTTAACTTTCTTGAGCATTCTGCTCTCCTCTATCTGTTACCTCAACAAAATTCATTATCTGCATTTGCGCAGGGGAAGTTTCATGATTTTTTTCATGGAACTAAGAAGAATTAGCATGTAATTGGAGTTTTTGTTGGTTGTTCAATAAAAAAAAAACTCTCAGAAGGTTTTTTCTCTCTGACAAGTTTTTGAAAACCAAAAAGCCCACACTGTTAAGACTTTTGATAGAAAGGGGAGAAGTCATTGACAATTGTAATAAGGCCATTATTGGATAACTTACCTTCAGGGAAAGTGTTTTTGTAACTTCTAATTGGAGATTTAGTTAAGATCTGAGTCAAGAGGGTTTACATTCCTTCTGCATATTATATTTTAATTGCTTTTTACAGTCTGGCTGAAAGTGCCACAAGGTATAGAGTTATAATTTGAAGATATTATAAATTTTCCTTTGGGAAGTGTGAAAAGTCAGCAGCAGAGGGGAGCAGAGAGAAGGCAGTACTCCAAAGGAACTGCCTCCATCCAGGCAGATGCCTCTGGGAATTAAATACATTGATTCCTTTACCAATTTTAAACTTGTCCCTCTCCTGAAACAGCTAATGCATTATTTGAAGGTGCATTTGTCCTTTTTTCCTGGTCTTTTCTCTCATTTATGTTTTACACGACCAGCTCAGAGAGAGTGCCTTAAGAACTGTTATGAGTAAAAATGTACCTTGGGCTTCATGCAAATCAGGATCAGGCTCTGCATTTTAATGACTGATGCTTGTAAACTTTCTGCTTGCTCATTAGCAAAGGATGTGTCAAGTTGTAGAAGTGGTTTGCATACTGACAATAAATGAGTTTCAGGGGGGTTTGGTCTGCATCTCCTGTTTCCTAACATTTTCGTTACTCTTTGCAGACTGATATGATACAGTAGTGATGAAACCAGCTGGGTTTTGCAGAAATTACTGTAAAAGTTATAACTTTTTACAGTGAATCACAAGTTCTTACTACAGCTAGTAAGCACGCCCTTAGTACTTCCATAGCCTGTCATGAAGAAAATTCTGCATGAAGTTATTCTCTATTAAATTGTTAGACAACGTTTTATTAAAACAGTCTGAAAGCTTCCTGGAAACATTAAAATAAAATACTGAGATTACTTTTAATACTGGACTGTCCCTTCGTAAGGTCACAGTTTTGGAGGATAACCTGTTTTACAACCAGATGCATTGCTGAGAGAGGGAGCATGTAATAGTGTTAGTGCTGTACAACCCGGAATGCCTTATAAGACAGTTTGGTGTGTCTCAGCAAAAATTCATTCCAGAAGAATTCAATCTGTTCTTGGGAGAACTTTCTGATGTGAAAAAAATAATTGAGTGCTTGACATCTACCTTTATAGGTCAAACACTGAAAAGGCAATATCTCAGCAATAAATTGGAATGAAATTGTAGAATTTTAGTTGTGAGGTAGGTTTGCGGTTTTGTGGAACAGATGGTTTGGATGATGTGGGCTTCAGAGAGTGCTTTCCATTAGGACAAAAGTAAACCAAAAGCAATGTATTTGTGTGGGTTTTTTTTTCCAACTTGACAGATTTTAAATTAACCATTTTATACCAAGCTGAGTACTCCAGAAGCTAGCTGACCGGGAGCTAGAGCTTGACTCAAGGAAGGACATACCCGGTTTTGAATCCACTATCTTGGTCCGCAACTTTGTGTGCTTTTTCTACAGGGAAAAAAATGGTTTCAATGAAAGAGATTATCTCCTTCTCACAGTATGGACTATTACATACTCATAAATGACTATGGCTATAGCACATACACTACCTTAAGCGCAAGTGTTATCTACCTTCTAATTTTGCTGACATACATCTTGATTGATGGGTTGGTAAAACAATCAGTATGTTCTTTTTGTAAAAAACCTTAGTAATCAGGTATTTTACAGGATTATTCTAGTGACTTTTAAACAAGTGGTGATCTAATGTTATTGCAAGACCTTTTCACACAAATAGCAGTTTTAGCATCTTCCTTTGATAGGTTTTCATGTTTTATTTTATTTTGTTCCTTCTCAGGAAAGGGAACAAATAAAAGATTTAGTAACTTTTATTTAGAAGCTTAAATGGGATTTCTACCTATACTGACACTACCTATTTATAATTCTGGAGGAAAATAAAAAAAAAAAGAAAAAGGATCAGTTGCTTGGCTCCAAATGAGACCTTGCATTTGTTTTGCTCAGAGTTGGCAACAGTGATACAAAGAAAAAAGAGGTTTTAAACCACAGCTGTGTTTAAGAACTGTCTGCAAAACATTGTTTTTAAGATTAAAAAGCCAACTTGAACTCTAGATCCTCAGGACTGATCATTTTGGGGAAAATCAACAACCAGCAGCAAACCAGCCTTCTCCAGTCTTTGCCCAGTGTCCTGTTGCACAACCAAATGGTAGAATATAGCAAAGGCACCTTTATATTAGTGAAATATCACATACCTGCTGCTTATAGATAGTTCCAATCCTACTCTGCAAAAGTGCAGAAGGGTGAAAAGCATGTTTGTGTCTACCTCCTGCCACAAGGGAAACATTCGGACATATTTGACACTGCTATTAGTAAGCTGTAAAAACAATGGCATGTAGTTATTCGTGGTTTTCTATATTCAAAAAATCCTGAAAGTAAGAAAAAAAGGAAGTTCCTCAAAACCAAGACATCAGTATAGATTATGAATGCAAGAAGACAATGATACCCAGATTATGTATTCGTCACTTTGACAGTCACACTGAAAGGCCACAATCCCACAGATCAGGAAAATATTCTAAAAAATCTAAGGATATAAAGAATATCTAAGGATATCTAAGGATATGCAGATATGAGGATATGAAGAATATCTAAGGATGTCTAAGGATATGAAGAATACTTAATCATGGAAAATTTGCACAGATCCAGAAAGGTGATCCTGTGCTTTTAAGAAAAACAGTGTTTCTCAGTCTTTTTCAGGTATAATTTTTCTGTTTTCTTTGGACTCAGGATGATCTGACACAACTGATTTGAACATTTGCTATTCCAAGTTTGCAACTTTGATTTTCTAGTGTATGCAAGATTATAATTTCACTTTCGTGAAATTATTGCTTTCACTGTGCTTATAACGAAATCATTGATCCTCACACAAGTTTAAATGTGAATTTTGACTATACAGCTACCATTATTTTTTTTTTTGCTATTCCATGGCTTAAAGCAATTACTTTGTGTTTTCTTGAAAAACATTTGGAACCAATGGAAAAGACCATACATTTCATTTTCTTAACCTTAAACAGAGGAGGCTGTTTCTTCTCCTTTGAGATTAGACTAACATTCAGGGTTCACACTTGTGACTTTTTTCTTGCAACTCCCACTGCAAAAACAGTCTAGAAAGAAATGTGGAAAGTATTTTTTTGAAGAACCCTCAATTATTTTCCGTGACATTTCAAGAATCCTGTTATTCAGCTTTCAAAGCCTATTTTATAATACAAAACCAGAATCTGTCAGGGCAAATACTAGATCTAATTTTCCTATCACATTCACCTCAGTGAAGAAAATCAATCCATTATAAAGTGTAAGGGTTGAAACCATTTGGCAGTGGTAATCCAATAAAGACATAAACTAACAGGGGGAAATACCCTACATCTGTGCAGAATTTCAGATTCACCAAATACGCAGTGCACATGTATAAACAAAACTGCATTGTGTTTTGGATAGCATTGTGTTTTATCACAGCTTCAGGGGTTTTGCAGCATATAAATAACCACTTTTGCATTTCCTCTTCAGTAGCTGATAGCTACAGCCTCTTATATCTCTGGTCACAGAGAATTACAAAGCTGCAGTAGCCCACAGGAGAAAGTCTGCAAAGGTGGCTTTCAATCTCTAGTCCCCAGACTATCATCAGGGACTAGTTCTGGGTGTCTACAGGCAGGAACTGGGAAAAGTCAACCTGCTGTTAGATTTAAATTCACAGTACAAAGAAGAAAACAAAGCAAAACAAACAAATAATGAAGTTATTGAAATCACTGATAATAATAATCACTGTCTTGTTATCAAGCTGATAAATTTTAGAAACCTAATTACTAAAAAAATGTATCAGTAGCTACAGTTTTAAAGGTTTGTCCAAAGATTTTTTGCATAGCAGGGATGCTGGGGGCTTGCTTTGTTTGTCCGTGTTTTGTTAAAGAAATCCACACTATCCAGAAGAGTCCTCCAAGGATTCAGAATTGCAGATAGTTTCTGCCCCAAGTACTTCCAGCAATTGTTCGTATCTTTTAAGACTGTCTGGATAGAATTTATTAACATATATAGCCAGAGCTCTATCCTCTATTGGAAGGCAATATAACACACGTTCCCTGACAGATTAAAGCAAGCTGTACCATAAATTGTGCAGATTGAGCCCTCTTACATGGCTTATCCTAATCATAGCTCTGCCATTTGCTTCTCATGACAGGATAAAAATAAAAGTCCCATAAAACTAAAATAAAATAGACAGTCTGCCATTCCTCCCTTAGAAAACATTTGTCAGAATCTCTTCAAAAATAATTGGGAAGAAAATGTGCTGAATTCTACAATCTATTTAGTCATTTTTAAAGCTTGTCCAGGCACGTTAAAAGGCGGCATTCTTTATGATCAGCTAGCTTGCGAGAGAATGTATTTTACACTGTCAAAAGCCTTTCATAGCTTGCTTTTTTTACCCCTTAAGTTTCCCCTGACTTTAAACTTAAATATTTATCCAGTGAGCAAGAAACATTTAGGTTCACTTACTGTTCCAGTCTTCAGTGATTTAAACCATGCTTTTCCTCATACTTTTTTCCTACAGTCTCACAATTTACATTTTTTCCCTCTCTACAGTGTCTGCTTTTGAACTGTTGCTGCTTAATGAAAGTAGCATGGAAGTCTTCTTTGCTATATATGAAAAAAACAGTTTATGGTACGTGCTTCAGCCCTTTTCAAATACAACTGCTGAATGACACCTGAACTCTTCTGGTGCTGTGGACTGAGGTTGGCATCTTCAGCAAGGGCAGTTATTTCCCTTCTTGGTTAGGAAATACAGGCTACTCTCCAAAGGATGAGTTCTGGAAACTCAGTATTCACCTGTAAATACAAAGATTGACATTTGGGAGGTGTTCTAACTTTCCAGTGACATGGGGAGACAGAAATATTTAAAATAAGAATTGCTTCCTAGAGATGATGTGGTAGAGAAACAAGCCAGGACCAGAAACTGCCTGTTTTCTGCCCAGGTGGAGAAGGTGCAATGCTCTTTCTGACCTCTGACCACACAACAGGAGATGAGGAAAGCAGGTTGATCTACTTGAATTCAGGTCTGTGCAGCAAAGCCAGGGACAAGTGACAGAACAATACCTGGGCTGAGTATCCTTCTTTGTATTTCTCCCTACCAATATGAAACAAGGGTGTCCTAGTAAAGGACAAAAAGCATCACATGTGAGCTCTTGTCCCTGAAAATTACAGATGGTGACATCTGCTTTATGACAGGTAAGACAGCCCTAGAATAACAGTTACTATGGTTTTGATACAGAAAGGACCAAATTAAACAGCTTTGTTTTGCAGACACTTTTCAACAGCAAAGAGTGGTTTAGTACTTGAGAGTTCATGATCAGTTGCCCTAATTCAGGACTGCAGTCTACTTCTTCATAATTTTTTGTTTTCAGAAAGACTTAAGCTTTACTAGAAGCTTTGTAAGCTTCTGTAATCAGAAAAATGCAGTTTAGTCAGCTATACAGAATTTATTAAAAATAATAATTTACAGCAATTGAAACTGTTTCAGACACTTCTGTGGCACTTCATTTGATTCTTTCCACTACCCCCGTGTTCAAGTATCTCTACCGGCAACTTTCCTTAGACAGGAATATTACGACGTTTCCTTTTGCAGATGGGCCACACCAACGGGTCCAGAGAAAATGAGCAGAAGGGTTGATGCAAATCAGGGCGCAGTATAGTCAGAACACTGCAATTATACAAAATCAGCAAAATAATTGAAGCAGAGAGTAATAAAGCCAGCCTTAATAGTGCTTGGCTTCAGTACAATTTGTCATATCCAATTGGATTAATGTCTCAGTCAATAGCTACAGGCAAGTCAGGTAGTTTAAAATGTGTATCAGTTGTGACATTAAAAAGGACTCTCTGGCTGATATGCAAAAAATATGCTGACATACAGTAGATTCAGATTATAAATATGTGGGCTCCTGTTAGGCATTAGAAATTGTGCATATTGGCCAAGATCAGAAAACCATAGACATGAAGGATTGGTACCGGTAGGTGCTTAGCATCTGCCACAGAGGACTGAATTTTCCCTTTGCATCAGTTCATGATGAATTGAGGATTTTATCTTTTTCTTTTTAATACACTTGAAAACACTGATTCTTTCAGCCCATACCATTCCTCTTTTACATGACTACCAAAAGCAGCAGAGTTACAGCATCGTAAAACTGGTTTGCCACTCCATCTACTCCAGCTCCTCTGAGTGCCTAGCATCTGCTTACTGGTTAGGGAGCCCATTCAGCTAGGCAGAGATTACATTTTAATTTCTAATTCTTGGAGGAAGCATGCGCCTGAGACAGAAAAGATAAACAAAGCATATGCTTTTCTATTAAAAACAATTATAGTCAGTGTCCATCATGGCATATTACTGTATCACAGGTTTTTTATCTTAAGAATATGCATTGCAAAGCATGCGTATGATTAGTCCTCTCAAGCATGTTGTCTCAGCAGATTTTCACTGAGGCGGAAAGAGCTAGATTTGCAAATGGATTTTAGTGCCACAAAGGCATCTTGAGGCACCTGACACACTGAGTGGAATTCAATCTCCTGGCATAAGCATCTGGGCAGGAAAATCGCTATGTGCCTCAAAATGATTTCCACAAGACTGGGAAGCTGTCTCTGCGAACCAGCAGAATAGGGAGTTTTGGACAAGCTAGTTGGCATGGCTGAGAGCACTCCTTTCAGTTTTCAATAGAGAATGATCTCTGTGCCTGTGCAGCTCCCTAGGACAAAAACCAAACAGAAAAAGATGAGGTTTTCCATAGAAAAGAAACAACCTTAGTACCTAGGGTAAAGGTGTGTAAATAGTGCAGAGACAGAGAGCTATCACACAGCCCCTCGCAATAAAAAGCAAGTGAAATCAATGGCTTTGAACGTGCTACAGCTTTAAAGAAGTATGTTTTCACATCATGCATAGCTGTTATGTTGTGGAATGCATCGCTGCAGGTCAAAATATATTTATAAATAATTAAAGAATATAAATGTGGAAAAAGTTAAAAAAAAATCAAAGAGCATATTTTCCTTGGTGCCTATTAGCTGTGATAATTGGAACGTATTCATGGCTGTTCCTAAACCACAAGCTGAAGGGGAAGATTACTCCATACTCGTCCTGTTCCTGTGCCCTTTGCCTAAGCATCTGCTTGGTTTCCAGCAGAGGGGCGGAGCTAGCCCAGTTCTGAAACAAAACATTTCCACAGAGTTCAGGGAAAAGGAAGGAAAGAGGAAAGGACTGGGGAACCAAATAGGTTTGGGACACAGATAAATAAAAGAAAATTGGGTTGCTGGTTACAAGTAAATAGGAATGTCAAGAGAACCATCTGTTGGTCATTGATCATAATGGTTTCCAGTTGTGAGGATAGGCCCAGGCATGTCTGGGGAAAAAAATTAAAAGCCTTCCCAGGAATGACAGACCTCAAGATTAGGGAACAATATATAAATAGGAGACAAGTGATAAAAAAGAAGAGGTGAGGATAAAGTATTAAAAATGAGGTAGCTGGAGTGATATAAAAACACCATCCCGTGTTGTTTAGATACTCAATCTGACAGTGAAAAGAAACAGTTCTTATATCCCTACCAACTTCAAAAACCCAGCCAGAGGTGATACTGCTCCTTTTTCCTCCAGTCAGCTAGCATTTTCCAGTACATATCCCCAATGCAGTTTGGTTTTGTTCCATTCCGTCTTCCCCTGTGAGAATTCAGCCCCAGATACTCAAATCCCCCCTTCAACTGAGTCTGCTTCAGAAGCTTCAACCTCTATTTGGAATTTAACATCTCTCCTTAGGAGCAATTGTCCAATCAGGAGTTTAATTTATCCTGCCTCACTTAGAAATGAGCTCATAATAAAATATTGATTATTCTCTAAACTTTATCCCACCATCCTCAATAAGGTTTGGAAGTTTCCATAGAGATGACATTTTCTGCTACGACATTTTCCAGTTTCAGCTGGGCTGCAGAGCAGCAAAAGCAGCATAATAAAGGAAGTACTTTCTGCAAATTTCTAGAAAAACATTAGGTTCTATTTCTTTAAGATTTGATTGGGTGGCAAATCATCCCCAAACTGCTCAGTGTTTGCAGAACTACATCTGGATGCATCAGGTAAAGAAAATGCGATAAAGGATCTGTTCCCACAGCTCTTGGGAACCAGAGAACCCAAATGTAAAGATCTTCCCCTTGGAGAAGGCAGAGAGACTTCATTTACAACTATACACACACTCACTAGAGAATTTCTGTATAAAAAAAAGATAGCTCACCCACTAAAAAATGCAGTCTCTTACACATGTAACATCTGCAACACTAAGTTTAGTATCAATGACTATGATGTGAAAATACTGTGCTAATTGGGAAGAATGTTTTCCTTCCTCCAAATGTAAGACTTTTATAATTTCCCCCTTTATAATGTGGAGTAAAACATAGGAGACCTGACACTGCTTATGAACCAAAGAAAAAGATATGAGCCATTGGAATACAATTTCAAAAATGGCTGAAATGTCCACATAGGTCCAATTTAAACTGGAAAAATTCAAGAAGAAGTAATAGTGAATATTCCAATGAGCTACAAAATACCGTCAAACATTGAATGTCAGTACGGAGAAGTCAAGTACATCATGGTTAGAGAGTTCAAAGGATAACATTTGATGTATATATGTATGTTAGCACTTTCTCACAGTCAAGGAACAGGAGATGCTTCTAAAATGAAATCTTGGGATCATATAATCATTAAATATGAAGATTTAATGTGTAGTATCTACAAAGAATGAATATGAATTAGGCTGTATGTCATATTGTACAGGAGGTATTAATTTAACCAAAGAGATTTAAATGACAGTGAATTTACTTCACAAACCGACATTTAAACTTCTTGAAAGTCAGAATGAAAAATAATGAGTCAGATTTAGCTCTCTAAAAGACTACATATACTCATATTTTATAATTTTCCAATTATAAACACATAGAAATAGGAGAACTCACTGAAGCAAATTAGTAAGAACACAGCAATATCACCTAAAATTAAAAGACAAAGCAAAGGTACATTGAAGGCATTTGATATTTCCCTAAGTGAGTCAGAGAGATCAGCTGCACATAATGTTTTTAATGCATCAGGCACAGTGTGCTAAATGTTAATGATTATGTTTTAAGGGTTTAATGGCTTACTATATTTTTAATGTAAGAAATAGCCATTCTAATGGGAACGTACATACCCTTTACTAGGCAGCTAGTTCCCCAGTTAAAGTTATAAAAAAAGATTCAGTGTTCCTGAGGGGGAACCACAGAGTTGTAAAGGTATCAGGGTTAATTGTCTGAATTATTGGGACACTTTTTTCATGAGCTTAAGTTATTAAAATGGGATGCTTTGTGCAGTGAACTTTAGATACATACTTTTGTCTAAAAATACAAGCTGATCTTAGGCTAAAAGAATAATTTTTAAGATGTCTCTGATCACAGAGTTTTATAAGAGAAAAAGCATGGAAGATTAAATTTTGGATTCTTTAAGAATTCTCCTCTGGAATACAAACCTTCTAGCAGGCAAGAATCCTCTGAGCAGTAGGTAAGGGATTTCCCAATTCTTGATTATTTTTCTCCTGTACTCTCAATAGATTTGAGGGGAACCAAGAGAGACAGAGAGGAGAAAAGGAGAGGAAAAAGGGGCTGGAAAGAAAACAATATATAAATATCAAAATATAAACATTTCAGAAGTATCTCCTCCTTCCCACCCCCAAAATAATTCCAAAGGAACACAATGTTCAAGTTGGATTTTTCTGATATGACACACAAAATTATGGAACTTTAGGATTATTTTTCAAGTTCCATGAGAGAAGATGTGTGTAAATGTATGTGCATGTTTGAGATGCCTTTAGTGTAAAAGGAAAGCATTGAACTGGAAAGGGATTTCTCTTCCTCTGTTCCTGGAAGATCTGGGGAAAAGAGCTGTTCTCATAAGCAAGCAAGAAAGAATTGAAGTTTGCTTTTAATTATGCCAAAAGAAAACAGGGAAAAGCACAGCTGAATTCCTAAAGGAACCATGTGAGAAAGCATTGCCTAGAAGAAAAAAAATGCTTCCCTGAAAACAAAACCCAACTTCTCCAGAGAATGTGTGGTGTCTTACACAGCTGCAGATAGTATTCATCTGTAATCTTAAAAGAGATCTCTGTTTCTTACACAAAATTGGGAGATTTGGGGTTCATTATTTAGAGTCAGCTAGTGCATTAAGTGACTTTTATTCTTAACTACTCACTTCTTTAAGGTCTTTCCAAAACTATCAGGAAATACGGTCCTGCTCTAAGGTACAATTAGGAGGCTTTCAAACAGAAAAAGGAATGGTAGTAACAAGCAAAAAGAATACAGTCACCTATTATTCATTCATATACCCACATTAAAAGGACATTACAGCTGTGAAGTCAAGCTCTTTAATGTCAGGAAATGCTAAAGTTAAGACTGGCTCACAGTCAAGCAAGAAAGGTTAAATTTAGTTCATGTGTGACAACTCTCACCTGCTTCTCCCACTACACAAACACGTACGGCAAAACTCCGTCCTGAAACTGTCCCGTCCATCCTGAAAAACCACCTCTTACACCCATGAGCTGTGAGTAGGGACCCACCCTAGGTGTGCAGCTGGGACTCCTGGAGGGCTTTGTCAGAGACGTGTGGGTCTGCAGGGTGTGGGGAGCGATGGGGGTCCACATGTGGCTGGAGCACCCACACCTCCCACGCAGGGTGTGCAAGGAGGGGAACCCGCGCTGCCCGGAGAGGGCATGTGTGTTGCTAACACATACAGCCTGGTGTGTGAGCACACACGTGCAGGGTTAGAATTTCTTGGGATTACAGAACGGCATTTAGGAATTTGTAGGTGCACATTATAATTTCCTAAGTGTCTGGTATTGTGGTCTGTCTGTCGTACTGCTAATGTTGATCCTGATAGTCTACTTACTGCTTATTAGTAACATGTAATAAAAGGAAACAGACATCTTGAATCCTCATTTGATATAAAACTGTGAGAACTGAGCAATTTTTCCTTGCTGCAGTCAGTGCTAGAAAGTGGCCCTTCCATCAGATACTGCAGAGGACACTCAGAAGGTCAGAATAAGAACATTCAGGTTTTTTACTTCCCTGCCACCACTCAAAAAACTTCATTTCTTTCATCCCTGGTTCCTGCAACCCAGCCCATTCTATATCCTTTTTCTCTTTTGACTTCTTTTTTTCTTTTCTATTCTCACTTCCATTTATTGCTTTTCAAGACTTCAGCACAGTCCAAAACCATACAATCATACCATTTCTCACAGCTTCTCCTCTCTTGCGTAACTCTCTTCCTTCATACGCAGGCTCAGCTTCTTTGCCAGGCTATCTGAAAAAGCTATTTAAGAACAATTCTACTTCTTTTTGAGGCAAAAACCTGACGCTGATCAAAGTACACCCATACTTCTCATCTACCCGAATATATTTGCAGGCCAAGAACAGCATTAACCAGGACAGCTGAACCCAACTGACCAAAAGGATATCCCATGCTGTATGATATCATGCTCAGCAATAAAAGCTTGGGGAAAGGATAAAAGGAGGATGTTCATAGTTATGCTATTTGTCTTCCCAAGCAAACACTACATGTGCTGAGGCCCTGCTTTTCAGGAATAGGCTGGGTATTGGGCTGCTGATGGGAAGTAGTGAATGAACTCCTCTTTTTGCCTTGTTTGCGCTTGCAGCTTTTGCTTTCCCTATTGAACTGTCATTATCTCAATCCACAAGTTGTCTCACCTTCCTTCTATTTTCTCCCCATCCCACGGGAGAGGAGACTGAGAAAGACATAGGGTGAGTGCTCGGCTGCTGGCCAGGCTCAACTCACCACAGGTATAAAGATCAGATGGCACCCTAAGACCCTTGGAAACCTGGCCTAGAAGACCTCCAGGCAGATGAACCCAGCAAGGCTTTGTGCTGCACAGACAAAAGTACAAGGGTTTTGACATCTCAGAAGAGAACACGGAAGCAGCCAGTCATAAGGATGACAATGCTTAAAGGGTAAGCAGCATGGAGGGAATGGGGAGCAATGTTAAGCTTGACAGTGAGAACACCTAGGAAAGGACAGAGCTTCATTCAGCCTTGGATTCAATGCTGCACTGCTGGCTAGCAAGGAAACTTCTGCCTGTGGCTGTCTCATATGTATCTTTAACTGCACTTCTGGATAAAGGTGCTTAATTTGAAGTTACAGTGATGTACTGAGGCTTTCCACTCTGATCCCTCCTGACGTAAAATACTCCCCCCAAAAACGTAAGCTGGGACAAACAAAACATTTAATCAGCAATCCTTTCATGCTGTTGTCTTTTGAAAGGACTGTGTTTTATGGTGTATAGTCCATATTCCCTCCTTTCCACAGTATTACATGCAAGTCAACAGGGAAGATCTGTCGTAACTCTGCTGCCAGCTTTACAGAGACCCGCACTAGTTACACCAGAGTGAACGGGGCTGAGAGGAGCCGTTCTCCCAGGACTTACTCTGGAGTCTGAGCAAAAGCTCTCTGCAAAGCTGTAGTTTGTGAAGAGCACAAGTTAAAACACATGAGGGTCTGACAAAGTCTCACAGTCTGTGGAATGACTCTTACAGATTTCTGTGGTCTTTGGACTGGGATCACAAAGTTTTTTTGAAGGAAAAACAGGGGAAAGAAAAAAAAATTCCAGTACTTTTAGGCTGCAAAGGCAGCCTGTTCACAGACAACACAGGGAAAAACACACTGAGAATCATACTCAGATTGCTGCTATAACTCTCAGTCCTGAATCCTATCTTGTCTGTCTTGCACTTTTGCTTACTCTGTATGTCTATTCACTTACTTTATATTAAAATTTATAAACTCAGGTGAATAAATGGTAAGATAAAAAAAATGCTAGGGGGAAGGAGTTTGTGAGAACCCCTTGAAAGAAATACTACTGGTATAAGAGGTGGGGTGATTTTCTTTTTTCCTGCAGAAAAATAAAAATGGAGAGAAGGACATCCAGATTTCATAATGGAAATCTCTATGTATAGCTCTTCGACAGAGACTGTAAATCCTGATCCTAGGTGACTGGTCCAGTAATTATAATGAGTAGAAAGACAACATAGTCCTGTTGACTGTGTGACTAGGCTCGTCCAAGGGGTCCATCCAAGAGACAGGACAGAGAAGAGGAGGACCAGCACCCTACAGCATCACTGCAGCAAGACCAACGGCCCTGGGCTGGTTGAAATGGGGCTCCTGGGCCCATGGGCAGGGTGGAGGGTGCAAGTAAGACTGGTCAGGGTCACAAAGGCCTATTAGTGCCTCAGGGCCCTTACAGGCTTCATTAAGAATTAATTATCTGGGTATGATGCCACATTGGTAAACCCAGGCAAAGCATCACCATTTCTGTATTACACAGATCATCTTTCACTGGGGGCAAATGCTTCTCTGCCTTCTCAGATCAATTGCCATTTGTAGCATCATGAAAGACAGTAAATGAGGAAGAAGAGGGTTTTGTTTCGTTTCCCCCTCCCATTCTTGCTCATTTGGGCCTTAATAGACTGTTGTTATTTCTAATGACCCTATAGGTGCAACACATTGAACTGAGGCTCTGCACTCCTGCAGACAGCCCATCAGGAGGTTCACTGTTCATCTCTCTCCAGAAAAGACACAACTACACAAATCATGTCTGACCTGAGTCTTCACTTCCAACTCTTGAGTCGCTAGTATACAGACACAAGCCATGTAGAAAGGAGAGGAACTGGTCCAATATTTTGTCCGAAAGGTTACTCAGAAGCCATGGACTCAGTGATTCACTAAACTCCACTGATTTCAATCTGTTCTCCTGATTTATCCTCTTCAAGGAGAGAAAAAGATCAAGTGTCATGTGTGTTCCCCCCCCCCTTTTTTTTTTTAAACTGGAATCAAAGAGATATGATAGAAATCAGATTTGAAAAATAAAGTTGGGGTAAAAATGCTACCCTTCTTCTTTGTCAAATGAAGTTGACATTAGACAACTGTGTTAGAATGTGTCCCAGACATGGGAAACTGTTCAATCAGACCTAAGTAAATTATATATTCAATTCACATCCTAGCAAAACCATATATTAAAATGAAGTAATAGATGATAAAATGGATTCTGTAGGATATGACTGTATAATATTCAGAGAAAATGTAAAATATTGCTTTTAAAAATAATTTTTGAAGTTTTAAGTAGGCTTGCATATTTATGGATAGCTATTCTTCAGCCCCCTGTCTTGTAACATATTCTACTGGCAACTCTTGCAAATTTTCAACTCTACAAAAGACGCATGTCTCCAGGAACGCACTGCCAGCTATCATGTTTCTTTTCATAGGCACTGTATTAATCAAAGTTCAAGCAGAAATAACACTGCTGCTTTCATTTATGCCCTTGAGAAATCAGGCTTTTGTGAGGCCTATATTTTCATTAGTCTCGGAAAAAAACCCCTGCCACCTCATGCCACCTCCTGCCACCTCCTGCCACCTCAGTTGTGCTTTCCTATCCTGCTTTCTCAAGCCTGTACATGCAGGAGTCTCTACAGTTTCAAGGTCTAACCCCATCCGGCTCCATTGGGCTCGTCAGGCTATGACAGCCACCTTCCTTGCCTGATAAAATGAACATCACCAGGTCTAAAACACTTCAAGGAAGCATTTAACTGCACTTAAGAAAAAAAGCCTGAATGCCTATGTAAGCCTGATGCAAGCAGAACTTCACTAGCAGTAGTTTCTGTCATCTGAATCACTTAAGCAAATGAACTAAACCTGAAATAGGATTATTCAACTGCCTTCCAGTGAACCATCTTTTCAGTACCATTCAGTACCTCGTTTAAACACAGGAACAACATTGCTCTCCTGAAGCATCACCAGAGTACATAACACATGGCTCAGGCCTCACAAAATTCCCAGGCTAGCCCGCAGAAGTATGGTATCTCCATGAAGCCGCACATTTGTCTTTTGGCCACTTGCCTTTCTGTGTACTGAGACTTTGAAACTGGAAATATGACTGGGGCTTACTTAATTTTGCAACTGTGAGTGGGTGAAAAGTATTATTAGCTCACTGTGTTGCTCAGATATTTTTAAAGAAATAGTATTATAATGCTTATGCAACCATCAAATTCAAAGGTTCTACTTCATAACAATGTCAAATATCACAAAACTTACAATAAAACCATGGAAAGTGGAAACATCGGGAAGTACATACAGAAATGGATCCCAGAAGGCCTGAAAACTCAGTGTTCATCTTCCTAGAAAGTCACCTTAAGCTGGCTGTATGTGTACTAGCAGTCAATTTACAGGAAAACAAGATAGATGTGAGGGACAAATGAACAGAATTTCCTCTTAAGAAAAGTTACTTTTGTTTAAAAGAATTGTTAAAATTTGTTTAAAATATTTGTTTAAATAAGATTAATATAGCAAAACCCCTTTGATCTTTACTGAATTCTTACTCTTTTCTTTCCTTTTTTAGATATACTTGTTATTTCTGTTGCTTGTGTTAATAAGGTCTTCACAGCAGGTCCTGTCTACCTATGTTGGTAGCTAGCAATAGCTAGCACAGCAGGGTCACCTGAGTTCATAACTGGGGTTTGTAAGAGCAGTGGGAATACACCTAAATAAGTATTTCTAATTGATTCTATTTCAGCAAAGCCCCAGCAGCAATCACCGTGCAAGGCTCATATAAACAATGGGAACCTTTTCAGTGAGACTTATTAAGAAGATACCATAGGAAAAAATAACTACACATGCACCAGTTACAGTGGTATCAAGAAAAATGAGGTGTAAGCTCAAATGCCTGTTCAACCCATTAAAAGCTGAGACCTGAACTCAGGTCTCCCATATCCTCAGCAAATGCCCTTATCATCACGCCTCTGCTGCATCAGTAAGGCTGCCAGACATTTTAGCTGATGCTTTCCTACTTTAAAGAACTAATATACTCATCAGGTCTGAAAAAGTACTGTGAAGCAATTTCTGGTTTTCATCAGGTGGAAGAAAGACTGGACAAGCTCCCTGCGTGAGTGTGCTAACGATCACTGCAGTGATGATCACGGCACCAAAGGTACGAGGGCCATTTTTAGACTGACACCACTGCTGAATATCTAAGCAAGCCCAGCCTAGAATAAGCAGTAACTCTGTAGCAAAAGCAGAAGCCTGAAACATCTATGAATTATAAGTGCACTAATCAGGATAGAATTAATATTAGCTTCCATTTAATCCAAATATAAGCATTTTAAAATAGCGTAATGAACAACAGTATCTCAGTATTCGGTAACACTGTGATAGCACAGCCAGGCAAAATGTGCAAGGACTTTACAGAAGTGTCTGAGCAATGTGACAACCAAACTGTGAACAGGCAGGGCATCCTGCTCAATATTAAAAAGATGACTAGCAAAACTAAAACCCAAGAAAAGTAACATGGGCAGCAGATGAAACCACTTTTCTGGGAGGGGGAAAGCAGCATAAAATCATCAGTATTTATTTCCATAGAGGAGACAGAAAACAAGCCTGCTTCAGTCCTGATTTCTCTCCTCAAAGAACTCTCCAACTTGTCTTTGGCCACTAAGACCACCAAAGACAGCAGCCATCTCTGCTAACAATGTGGCATTGGCTATTTTAGAATATAAGCATTAAAGATCAACAGTTCTGTATATGTAGTGACAATGTTAAATAATGCCTAGGATCTAACCATTCGCATAAAGTATACTGTTAGTGAATAAATTTAGCAGAATTTTGTTTTAAAGTTTAAAATTGGCCTGATTTATTAGCCTTCTAAACACTACCATCAAAGCAATCTCTGCATCTCTGATATACATACATACATACAGATATATCTGTCTCGTATATTCAGTTGCAATGAATTTAGTAGCACAGGTTGTTGTTTGTAACTCATTGAGAAACTGACATTAGACATAGGTTTACTCTGTAAGCTCCAGCAAATGTATTCTGCGACTTGGGCATTCAATACCTGCTGATCTGAGCTTTAAGATCAAAACCAGTTAATTTCTGCAAGATGTAGATGGAGCCCTCAGAGTCATTAAACTGAACAAGGAGGTAACAAAGAGGGCCACTTGGACAGTCTCACTTCTGCCAATTACCATGTTTTGTGACAGAGGTTGTTTTTATGAAGACTGCAGGGAGGAAAATGGTTATTTCAGTTCCAAGAACAACCATAAAAATTCAAGTTAAGTGCTTCTAAGCCTGAAGTAGAGACACAATAAATGTACCCAAGCAAGTAAACCTTCTCATTGCATACTCTTTGAAAAGGTGAAAAATAGGTCCTCAAAGGTGGGCTGCACGCTGAAGAAATAGGATAAATTTGGATGCTCTTTTTAGAGACATACGAAATAGCCCTCAAATAGTGGATGTTAAATGGCAGCAGTAATGTAAGTTTTTCCGAATAACAAGCATCACTTGCAAAGCTTAGACCAGATTATGACCAGCCCCCACATGGAAGTATAAGTGAGCATAAAAGTTCAGAGAACTTGTACTGCTGTACAGGAACTTAAGAGATTTGCTTGTAAAGCACAAGTCCCTTTCTTTTCCTGAGGTACTGAAAAGACACCTAGAGTCTGAAAAATAATCTGGTAAAAAATGTAAATCTGTCTGTTACTGTTCCTGAAATCTACCAGCCTGTTGCTTGCAAGAGCAGCAGGCCAGGTAATCCACTTAAATAATGCAGCTCCTGTGCTCAACAGGAAATCCCAAAGCAAAACTAAACTGGGCAATTTGGTGAGAAATCCACCTCAAAGACTCATATGCAATGACAACGCTTTAATGATACATCTTCTAATGTGCCTCAAGGTTCTTAATTTTTTTTTTTCCCCACACTAGTTAAATTTGGTATCACTCTTGTCCAGGACCTCATTTTGGCCACCTAGACTGCACCTTGGATGCTCATTGGATTGGTTGCATGTTACCGATGAAAGGCTAAAATTCCAGGCTACACTTTTGTTCTCACACACTAGCGCATAATATGAACTTGCATATTTCTGTGGCTACAAAGTGACCTACTGGACATAAAATTCTTAATTTGGTGAGACAGGTTCACTTCCACCTCATCATCAGGGAAACGTTGCCAGAGACTGTTTTATTCTTCAGGATGAACCACTGCTACCAGACTAGCAGACCATTTGCTTCTCTATTTGTCACAAGTATATAGCCTTGAGACCAACATATGCAACTTGTTTCTACTGCTAATGTAAGTGATAATAACATAGTCTTAAGTTATTTTCACAGTTCATCATCAGTTTAAATGACGGATCAGCTATCAACTAGCTCAGACAGCACTTCTAAAGAAGTAAAAGCAATTGGCGTGGTACCTGTTGTTCCTCTGGAGTGTATGATGCACAAACACCCATCACGGAAGCTAGAGAAGCAGTCTAGCCTCCTTCAAGTAATACTAATTTTCAGAATTCACAGTGAAAATTTGCCACAAAACGTGTGGATATTCAAATGAACACAAGCAATATGAAAAACACAATTGTCTCAGCTTTGACAAAAAGGCTGTAGAAACTATAGGTGACCAGATTCATCCCGCCCCATGAATG
>NW_009593705.1:0-2916 GCF_000690535.1 Cariama cristata
GGGTGCGGGGGTCCGTTCTGTTAAGCAGCTGACTGGGTTTTCTCTTTGCCCATATGTGTGTTTCCCTAGGTCTGACCCAGCTCCACAGCCTGCTCCCGGGGCCCCCGAAGGGGGAGCCCCTGGTGGGGTCCCCCCCGTGCCAGCCCCCAATCAGAGCAGTAACCGTCGGCTGCAGCAGACCCAGGCCCAAGTGAAGGAGGTTGGTAGCTCTGCCCGCCGGGCTGGCTCCCCGTAGGCTGCCTGGACTCTGCTGCCGCTGCTCTGCAGCAGTGATGTTCTTGACAGATGTCTGTTGCTGAGCGGGTGGATGCTCTTGTCATGCTAATGCCAGAAATGCATTAATAATACTCAAAATATAATGGCAGACGTATAAAGAGGCTGAAGGAGAGATTGCTTTATGTTTAAAAGCTGCTTAATTCCAGATACAATGTCTAAGGAGCAGGCCTGTTAGATTTTTGGTACCTCAAATAGTGCATCTGTTATGGAATAAAGCTATACAGCATCCAGAACAGCTCTTAATCCTTGCCTGCTGCTTCAAGGGAAGAGTCTGTGTGCAAACTCAGTGTGTGATGTGCAGGGAACCTTGCCTGACTTCCCAGGGTCAGGTCTGTAGTGTGGCTGCTGATGTGCAGTAACGCCTTTATGCCTCCCTGGGGCAGTGACATGTAGCTCTAAGTTATTCTGGCGATTATCGAGGGGTGAACCTGTGATTACTCTCATGAGGGGGGTGACTTAGGCTTGCTGGATTTGAGAGCTTTGAAAAGCAGGTGAAAATGTGAGGCCGAGGACCTGGTTTAAGTGTACTTGAACCTATACTTTAACAGGAGGTCTAGGATTTTTTCCCCACTTCAAAGTAGGCAATGACTTGAAAGCTGTTTTTTATCCGGACCTTTTTTCCTTGTTTAGGGCTTTCACTTGTTAGTATCTCAGTGTTAGTTATTGGTCAAGTTACTCCTCTTACTTTTTCAACTCTCTTTACCAATTCAACTGCTGCTACTATTCTTCCTTCTGCAGGTGGTTGATATAATGTGTGTAAATGTAGACAAGGTGCTGGAACGAGACCAGAAACTGTCAGAGTTAGATGACCGGGCAGATGCACTTCAGGCTGGTGCCTCACAGTTTGAAAGTAGTGCAGCAAAACTCAAAAGGAAGTACTGGTGGAAGAACTGCAAGGTGAGTCTCCTAATGCCATGATCTCCTTCATCAGAAGGAAATTGGGCTAGTCCTCCCCTGCAGGGCTATGAGAGGATAGTTGGGGGCTTAATAATGGTTTCAAATACTTAGGATTCTCTCACTGTGGAAAGACTTTGAGGCCTTGGCTGTCCTACCCTTAGGGTCTGGCTTATGCTCCCTGGCTGTCAGGGAAGATGTGAACTTGTCAATCTGTTCTGAGTATTTACTATTTGACAATTTCTCTCTCCAGATGATGATCATGATGGGAGTGATTTGTGCCATTGTGGTGGTGGTGATTGTAAGTAAGTACCAAAAAGCCCAGGATCAAAGGTGAAGAAGCACCAACTCTAGAGTACTTCAAACTCTTCCTTTTTGATTTGAGATCTGGGGGGTCGTGGTTGCATAAGTGTTAACTTCAGTCCTTGGGAAAGGGAGGCGGTGGTGCTGGAACTCCTACACTTATTTTGGAAATGGTATGCTTTACATAGTAACAGAAGGAATTGGGGGTGGCCGTCATTGTAAAAACGGGAAATTCTGTTTTGCAAGATCAGCTAAACCTGTAAGTATGAGGGGCACTTACCCTGGAGTGGGTGGGTTGGCAAGTCCCTTCCCTGGTGGGAGATTTGGAGGTCTCTGGGGCACCTTTGGTGTAACTTGCCCTTTTGTTCTTTCCTTTTTTCCCCTATTGCTTTGTCTCCAGTCTACTTTTTTACTTGAATGTAGCTCCTTCAGTCTGCAACCTACTGTCCCCTGTCACCTTGCCTGTCTATTCTTGCCCCCAAATCTTTCCTTCCCTTCCACCTAGCTTCTTCATTGATTTCTTTATTTGTTTTAATTTGTCTTCTGTATAGGACTCAAGCACTCTACTGAACATGGTTAGACTCTTCAACAGCTGCTGCAGCTTTAGGGAGGGTCATCTGAGTTTAGAGGAAAGAGAAGTAGAGGAGGAGTGGGCAGCTATTGCTCCTGCTCTTCCGCAGGCAATTTTTGTCGTTTATTTTTGAGTGTGAGCTTGTCAAATAGTGCCTGTGTGGACTCTAACAAAATAAGAATGCCTTAATGCAGTGCCTTTGGGATGAAGGATTTCCGCATGTGAGATTCTTTAGTGCTCTGCCTAAAAAGAGTGGCAGCATGACTTAAGCTTTTCATTGAGCTTCTGAAATAAAGGCTAGTTTGTGTTGGTCAGTGACTGTCAGCCATCTGACTGAGCTAGATGTAGTGATCTAGATTTCTCTAGTCATGGAGAGATGAGCACTTAAAGAAGCGATTTATTCTGCCTGTCCTTATTTTCAGATGACTTGCTGTCTGAATGGGGCTATGTCAGTTATTATAAAGGACACCCTACATGATTACCTCAGTCAAGTACCACAGACTAAACACAGTGAAGTGAAAGTAGTTTTGTTACTATCTAAAAGGCATGTGTGGGAGTAAAATCTCCTGCCAGATAGAACAACAGTAAGGAGTCTGGTGGGGGATGTCAAATATTCCTTTCATCTATGCAGACACAAGCCAGGACCCTGTGACTTTCTACTCTCTTATAGCTTTCTGTAAGACTTTGGCATAGTGGCAGAATGGAATGAGTGTCTTTCTTTTGTGTTAGTGGGTTGAATGTCAAAGGGAGTCTACTACATAGTAGATGTGAGGTGAAGGAGACTGGAGGTATTCCAGGTGAGACTGAATGAGCCACACAGCTTTCTGATTAAGAATACCTGTTCTGTTTCTGCTACCAGAAAGCCCTAACTT
>NW_009593705.1:2947-8952 GCF_000690535.1 Cariama cristata
GAAAATACTTGGAATGGTTAGCTAGGGAAATGTTGCTCTAGGCATGGGTATTGCAAAGTGACATCAGATATCCCAGTTTGGCAGCTTAGATCTCTAGAGATCTTGCCTATCAAACTGAAATGCTGTTACTTGCTATGCGTTCTCCTGAATTTAGATCCAAGGTAATCTCTGCTGGAAGTAAACTTGCAGTGTGGAATGCTGTGGCTTTCTGTAAGCAATCCCCTTGTCCTCCTTCATCAAAAATAACAAGAGCTGTGAATTGCTTGAATGTGTTATCAAACCTGGGGTTAAATGAGCTGCCCTGTTCCTCAGTTTTTGCAAAGTCTTCCGAGGAATGTGTATATTTTCTTTTTTTTTTAAAAGCTGAGCTGTAGCCTGTAATCTAGACTGGAAAGAGGGCACTCCTATTTAGGGATCTCCACCTCAGTTGTAGAATACACTGGGATCTGTCTAGGGTTAAGGGGATGTGGGGGGCAGGGGAGAACATCACTGGAGTTCCCATATGGGAGTGAAGTACAAAAGGTGGGAGGAGCAGGTGCTTTTTGGTTTCATTGGATGTGCTGGGGAAGCCCCTTTCCTCCTCACAGGGCATCTGGGAAGGGGCTAGGTTTTGCATGCTCACTTCCATGCCTCAGCATTTCATTTGCGCTGAGTTCCATCTCCCTGCAATTCCATCCCTCTCTACCTTGGATGAGGGCAGAGATGAAGATCTGGAGTGAAGCAGCCCTCGTCCCCTGAGCACTTCCCTAATTCCCTGTGGAACTGAGATGTGATGGATGATCAGAAGTGCATCTACTGAAGAGGAGCCAGGGCCTGCTTGTACTACTTACTGCTATCATTTTAGGGAATGGGCAAACAAGCTTGAGGCCCCCAGACCAGCAATTCTCTTGAACTCTTCTAAACAAGCCTTTGGTGCCCCATTTCTTCTGTTCCTCTGGGGGCTGAGGTCCCCTTAGGCTGTTTCTTCCATTTCTTTCTCTTAGATGTTGTATGTTGCCTCTTCTGCTCCCTTTCCCCTCCTTTGTGTCTCTATGCATGGGCAAAAAAAAGAATCACCAAGGGCCCCTGAGTAAAAGCAAAGGACTTTGCTGTCCACAGCATTATAGCCACTCATGCACGTGCAGTTTATTTCCTTCCTTTATAACACAACTGTAATCTCCTCTGGCATGTTATAGTAATCAGCTCATGTACTTTAAATGGTCTCCAAGAAACACAATTCACCACCTTACTGAGTCTGTCTGGTCTGTCAGTGGGTGGGGAGGGGTTGGGATACTAAACTGGTTTTGGAACACTTATTTTTTTGTCACTTCCATACTATACACACACCTGAATTTCTGGCCCTCAAAGCAGTGGCTAGCTTTCCATTGCAGCGATGGTGGTTCCAGTTGTACTGGAACTGTGTGCTGGACTGACTGTGGTAAGTCTGTAACGAGATGTATGAACCAGCTGCTCTGCGGGAAGAGGCTGCCCAAGCCAAATCTACTTCCAGCCAGCAAATGTCCAGCCACTGTGTCATGCACGGGGAGGTAATCCCCTGAATGGGAGGGTGTGTTACTGGTAGCTCTGGTTCTCAGGCTGTGCTGCCTTTGGGTTTCAATAACCTATCCTCAGATCCTTAAAACCAGAAAACAATTCTCTGTTGGAGTTGGGATTTATGTTCAGGATACAAATGAAGACCTCCAAGAGCAGGATGCTGTTGACAGTGTACCTTTGAGCATAGCTGGAATAAAGGTAAGTGCCCCCTTGTTTTACTTCACTGTACACTTGAAACTCATTAAAAAGAAATAACAGAGCTTTGTCCAGTGCAGACTTATTTTAAAACGAGGTACTTGTGCACTTACCTGCTCCTGCTGTTACAAACTTTAGACTGTAAAACAGTACTCCCTGTCACTTGTAGTTCTCTTGCAATCAGTCTTTGTCCAGTCTTAAACATCACCAAAATCATACCAGAACGATGTATGGTCAATGGCGAATTTGGAGCAGTGCAGCTAGGCTAATTCTTTCAAAGATTAAAGCCTTCCTGGGAGAGGAGGGTGTCTGACCTGGCTGGTGGATTAAAGCAACATGTCTAAACTTCAGCACAAATCAGGCCTGCAAAACCTGAAGGAACTAGTCGTGCTACAATTCCTGCCAAGTTGTGTGTTGTCCTCCTGTTAGTTCTCAGCCTTGTTCGTATGGGGGGTGTAGGAAAAACTTTTTCTTGGAACAGATGTGTTTCCAGGCTGTTGACTACAAAGTCCCTAGCCAAACCTAGGGAATTGTGTGCTTGCTTTCTGGAGCACAAAGCTGGGGTTGAACACGCTGCTGAGGGTTGCCCCAGGGTTGTGCCCAACTTTTGAGTCATGCTGTGCATGTTTGCAAAGAGTTGCATGTCTCACCATCAGTCTTCTGGTAGGTGTTTAAAGTACCATGCTCTGCTGGGAATTCACCTTCTGAGGTGCCATTCTTTAAAGCATCAGCACCTCTGCTGCTCCTGCAGAGTCTGTTATTCTGGACAAAACATGGTTTAAATGTGCACTAAAAGCAAGGTCAAGGCTTTGGCAGACTAGTTCTTCATATGTCTGCTTGAAAATTAAAGCTCTGCCTTTAAACGTGCAGCTCCCCTATCAACTGCTTTATCCCAACACCTTCAGATTTGGTGGAGGAAAAGCCTCAACTATACTGCTCTTAGACAGATATGTAAAGCCTCAACTATACTGCTCTTAGACAGATATGTCTTAAACCTTCATGTTTCTAGATGCCCTAGACCTTGCTCTGGCCTTTCCTGAGGTTTCTAAGCACTGATCAAAGTAGGCTGCATGCTGTCATCAGTGGGGGATTTTGTTTTCTTGTCTCAACTGGAGAGTAACCGAATGATGGTGGGAAAGACAAAAGATCTTTTTCTTCAGGGTAGGAATGCAGCATCAACACTTGTTTAATGGACCTAGCTTCCCTGTGAAGTGACAGAGGTCCCTGCTCTGAGATATCCACTGGGGTGGAAAGCCTTAACTTGGTGAAGAAAGGCAATAATGGAGAAGTACAGAGGTTTTATCTTTGTTCTGACCTCTAAGCAAATAATTACTCTCCAAGAGATGTAACAGGTAAGGATGTAGGTTTTACAAAATACGCAATTCACCTGGGTCTATTAGATATGTGAGTTCAGCCCAGTGTTTCTTCGAGATTACCTACAATGCTTCCTCTTGGAAGAAGTAACTGGGTCCCTTCCCCTTCACAAAACTTGCCCTGTTTACAGGCCCAAATAAAGTTGCACTTCAGCCTCCATACTTCTGATAATCTTTGACCTGTTTTTTGCCAGAGTTATTCTGAATACCTTTATTTGCTCCCCAGGGTTCCATTATAAACAGTCCCATAACAGCCATTCCTTCAGTGCATAGACTCACTAAACTCTTGCAGAGGCCAAAAGAACTCTTCATGTTCTCTCCTGCCAGGCTTCTTTTTTAAAAGCCCTTGTACCATTTTGTTTTTATAGATTTGCCATAATCTCCAGATACTAAGCTTTTTTTAGTTCACTGCTTTTAAGCAAGTACTTGGAAGCTGAAGGGTGCTTTCCTCTCTTGTGCTTACGAGACCCCTTTAAATATTGCACATTGGTAAGTATAAAGAACTGCAAGACTGAACAAGGCAATCCCTCTGGTGTGCTCCTGATCTCTGTGGTTCCCCTCTGTCCTTTTGCCAACAGCACTGCTGCCCTTTTCATTTCTTGATGCGGCGCATCTCCGCCCCTTTGATTTTACTGAACCTGCCCCAAGAGCCTGGTAACCCTTTCCTCAAATTCCTTCTAGGTTTGACCTCAGTCTGTGCAGGCAAACCTTGCACCTATCTGTCTGGCTACTCTGAGCACTCCAGCAAGCAGAATTTAGTTCTAAATGTATTGCTTATTTTCTGAAGTGGTTTTCTCATTTTTCTAGCTGCTTTAGATGCTTACATTGTACTTCTGTGCATTTCCTCTATTACCTTAATTCTTATGGAAAAAAATAGTTTTGGTGTCTGCCAAATTGTGAGTCACACTCTTAAGGAACAGGTTTTCAGCATATAGCAGGGTATGCCTGCCCCTGGCTCGTCTTTGTGTTCCCTGCTGTCTCAACCATCTTGTGCTTAGTTTTCCTCCTTTCCTCCAGTCCCACAACACTCCAAATTCATCTCATCTCACATTTCGAGCCCTCAAACTTCAGTGTCCCTACATTTCCCAGAGTGTCTGTATCCCTTTTCTCTGCTAGCACGTGACTTCCAAATGCTTTTAAATACAAATGTCTGCCACCACCCTGGTCCCACAGACACTGGGGCCCTTTATACCCTGTCTCTGTGGGCTGTCCCACATCCCAAAAGAGCTCACCTCTCTTTCCTTGTATTTCAGCAGTACCAAACACTTCCACAAATCCTTTGCTATTGGATTTAAGCTCCTAAACACTCATCCCTCTTCTTACTCTGTAATTTCCCCATTGTATAAACCTTCCTTTTCCTCATCCTTATTCTTCTCAAGCATGTGGAACTACCCACTTCTGTGCTGCTTACTCCTGAAGAACAAACCACTCATACTCAGACTTGTCCACAAAATTATTTTTCTCCTGCTCTTCCCTTTCCCCCTTCATGCACTTACATTCCTACTTCTTTGCATTCCCACTGCATGACATGCTCCCAGTCCAAAAAGACACAACTTGCTTTTCTTCAGTGTCATATGATCTACGGTTGCTACTTGCATGTTTTCTATGTCCTCCAAATAACGGCGCTATGTCTCTAACATACCTGAACACTTATATCCCTTCCACTTTCTCCTCTTGTACAAATTCACCCCAGCTCAGACCTTTAATTTGCCTTTTGCTGACCTACAAATCCCTCTAAATGCACACTTCCTTCCCTTTTCTCTAATATTTCACGTTCTCAGTGAAACGTTCCATTTTTTTGCGCTCTCACTCCAGCACTGCTGGACTTGCCTCTTGTTTTCAGCCAGACCAAGCTCACTATACATCTGTTGAGCTGGTAATTTGCGGACTTGTCAGCCTGCAAGAAACGTAGGGATGTTCCTGGGAGGATCACCTGATTTTCCCAAGATGGCAATTCTTGCACTGATTATCAGGACAGGAGGGCTAATCTCTACCGGCTTACATAACAGCTTCATGTTTGTACAGGCTTTTAACTCTGGATTTACAGCTACCCAGAATGGGGTCATTACTTTGAGTTCATCAGTCGAAGCTCATTTTTTTTGCATTTTAACACTTTTACAGAAGAGAGAGATAATATGGTGCAAGCTTCCCCTAGGGAATACATCACCTCCTCCTACAGCTATATTTCTTTACGATGTTGAAGAGAATTTAATGTTTCAAATAGTTATGCCTCTGATTAATCTTCCTTTAATTACCCACTTAACTATGTGTGATGCAGTGGGTCGCATCAATTTTATGGTTATCACAAGGTGCTGTGTGATGTGAAGAATTGTGACTTACTCTTCAGATGTTCAGGAAAGATCATGCTCACCATATGAATCCTCATATGTCTGTGATATACAGAGACTGTTTTATACGTTGCACCTGCTCTTTCTCCTTTCTTGATTTGGAGGTGGCTTTGTGAAGCAAATGGGTTTGTGTCCAGTGTCCGCTTTTTGCTCCTTCATGTGCTAGAAACTACCTAAGGTGACAGTCTGTAGTGCTAAATTCATGACCAAGAACTGGGCTATGGGTGCAGCATCCTAACTCCTCTCTTTGTCTGTCTTCTTTTAATTGTGACCAAAGTTACTTTTTGTTTTAGCCACTAAACCTAGCTTTTAACTCTGCCTCTTGGGCAGTGTTTTACAGAACATGAAAGTCCCTTCATTAAGGCAATTCTGAGATTTCATTCTTTCATTAATCACTCTTTTACTTTGTTTAAAATCGCCCATAAACACAGAAAGTGGATTTTTTTTCCATGTTTGTAGAAGTCCTAATTTTTTCCACTGGGGGCCTCCCAGGGGAATTACATGTTCCCACATCTCTAAGTGCCTGTGGTTGCAGGGCTGTCCCTCCTGCCAGGCT
>NW_009593705.1:8983-16850 GCF_000690535.1 Cariama cristata
GGCCCCCCCCCCCCCCCCCCCCCCCTTGCTGAAGGACACCTCCTGCATCACTCACTTCTGTTCCCAGCAGAGAGACAGCTAGACAGCTTCACTTTCAAACAAAGGTCATCAGGTGCGCATTGGAAAAGCTTGAAAAATCAAGAATATTTGTATAATAAAGAATATAGTGTTCATGTCTGTGAGAAGGAAGAAAATCACTCTCTGGGAAGTGAAAAGTGCATTTAGGTAATCAAAGCAAGAGCAGTACAACAAGCATGCATTCAGCATCTCAAAGGGAAGAATTAGGCAACAGTTTATGCACTGCAGTAAAATCCTCCATCTTCCCAATGGCAGTGCATCTATCTTAATTTTTAAAATACCTGGAGTTTTTCTTTCATTATGATTAACTAGTTTTTAAATTGAAAAGAGGCTGTTTGCAATGTGATTGGGTACATGCTACCACAGGTCTTTGCATAAACTATATGCTTAAATTCTGGTATCTGTGTTTGTCTGGTCAAGTGGATAATCCTGTTTGTTAAGGACATCACCCTTGCTCTTTTGATACCCCATAAAGTGCTGTGTAAACACCACTGCAGCAGAACTCTGAGTATTTGTAGAAAATAGTATGGCAGGCTTACTGCAAGAAATAAGATGTGTGCTCTTATGCAAAGATCCCCAAATGAGTTCCTGAGAAGACCATCTTTGTCCTGGCCTTGATTGCCTATGCAGTCCATTCCAATACACTTAAGCTTTCCCTGGAAGGATTTTAGATTAAATTCTGCAACACTTCTGTGCTTCACAATCCTCAACAGAGCCTCTGTGGGTGAACCAGAGAAGGGATGAGTGGGATCAGAGCTGGACATGAAGAACTAGGAAAGAGCAACCAGTTTCCAACCTTAGGGAAAGCTTAACAAAGCTCAGCCTTTTCAGAGACATGTACCCCAGCTGAGACTACATTCCTGTCCTTTGTCATACCACAGAGGAGGCTAGTCATGCCTGCCAAACCTCTTTAATTCACAAGAGACCAGAACTGTGGCAGTGTCCTTGTTGCAGGGAAAAGCAAGCATGCATGTGTGTGTTGGTGTGCACATGCAAGGAGTGTAAGGAAACCAAGTGGATGTCTCCCCCTCCCCCTTATATACACTAGATCAACTCTCATCTCTGGTGATCCCCAGAGCAATAGTATTTTATGAGACTGAAGAATTCATCTACAGTAGTGAAAGCAATGAACCCAGACTGACCACAGTGCAGTCTTCTGTTACGGGCCAGGTAGAGAACCCCAGAAAGAAGGAAATGCAGGTCCCCCAGACAAAGCGTGCAGCCTCTGCTCTGATTGCCACCCATCTGAACTGTGGAATAAGCCACTGCCTTACTCATATCCCATCTCAGCATCCCTGCTCGGCCCACGTGGTTCCAGGCTGTTGTAGGATGGCAGCATGGTCACTACAGCCTCAACAGTGAAGCGGTGTGGAGCAACGAGAGCTGGCATCTCATCTTGGAAAGCAGTGTTATCATGACTGTTTGGAGGGGGTCCCGGTGGAGACAGCTGCTGCCGAGAACGGAACCAGCGTAAGGCCAAGATAAAGGTGATGGCGACGAAATCCAGAATCAGCTCTGCAAGCTCCATCACAGACAGGACAGAGGATCCAAACCAGAGACTCCACTGATTCCCAAGCTGGGAGAGCAGCGTCACTACCTGCAAGAGATGGAGAAAGGGCAATGAGGACAGCCCTCGTTTGAGCCTTTTGCCTCGCTGCCTGCTCCCACTTGCAGCACCCCTGTGGTGCTGGGGGGTGCCTCCCACCTTGCTACAGGAAAAGAGACTCAATAGCCAGCAATGCTGCTGGAACAAATGCCTCCCAATATGGAGGGACATCATGTGGGCATGGGTGGCTAGAGAGGACGTGGCAGTAAAGCGTGTACCGTGAAGGCTGGAGACTCCCCATTGGTCTTGTAGTTCCACTCTTCAAAAAAGATATTCACTTTGGCAACTCCATTCCTGTAAATGAAAGATGGGGCTCAGTAACCCCAAATCCATACTGCATTTCTTCACCAAGCTTAGTTGGCTTCTCTGTTTCCTTCTGCCCACTGTCCTCCTCCCACACATACCACCCAGGGGCTTTTCCTCATCTCTGCAGTTCTCTCATTCTGCACTAAATAGAGTCTTTGATACTTACAGTGCACTTCTCAGACTGCACTGTGAAACTCACTGTTTGTGGCATCTGATGTTGGCTAAGTACAAGCTCCTGCATGGCTCTTCCCACTCTTCCACGAGCCTTTACCATGACTCCAGACCACACAGCAGCCACCTGGGGCTTACTATTTTCATACTAGCACCTGACCCTTTTCAGATTTTTCACTTGGTTTCCCACTCCTTGTTGAAATCTCAGTTTACCTCTACTCTGACTCCACTGGCCTTGTCCATGGGTCCCATGCCTAATCTCTGCCCATCAGTGATATACTCTTAACTATGACCCCCTGACACACTCCACTGGGATGGTTTCTGGTTTGGACACAACCTCTGTTTAGGGGTTCTCACCTCTTGGATGTGATATTGTATTTGTTCTGTTGTGAAAGCATGTAAAAAACCCAGTCCTGAAATGAAAGTGCAATAAATTGTGTTACATGATCACAGTCACCTCCTGTAGGTTTAGTACCAGTTGAGGAAGGACTAAATGGGAGGTGAGAGCAGTGCTGGGGATCCAGGACGCCCTCTCCTTACCTCTGAGACAGCAGAAGGCCAGCGAGAGTACCCAGCTGACAGCTGGTATTGTGTCATTCTGGAAGACAAGAGGCTGTGTTAGGTGTTGAAGCTGTAGGAGCCACAAGGCCAGGTCTCTCAATCCCCAGGCACACCTGGAAACTCCCTCCCATGCCCACTTCCCACTGAACTTCTTCACAGTCCTCGGGAGCTCACCCCCAAGCTGACACTGATGCTCCTCAGCCATTTCAGCTTCCTGATGGGAGAAATATAATTTTGGGTTGCAGCTCAGTTACTGACTCAAGCTTTTGCCCTGGTCAGTGAATGTTTTCCAACACCTCTAGGAATAAAGACTTTCCAGTTTGCCTGACTGATGATCAAACTTACTTGCAAGGTTTCCGACATTTGTGGAAACAGCCCAGCTCGTCAGCTTTGAATTCAGCCAGGAGTTTGTAATAGCAGTAGCCTGAGCAGCAGAGAAAGTAAATCCAGGTAAGCTCACAGTATCTTTATACAAAAGGTGATGTCATAGAATCATATGAATCATAGCATGGTTTGGTTGGAAGGGACCTTAAAGATCACCTCGTTCCAACCCCTCTGCCATGGGCAGGGACACCTGCCACCAGACCAAGTTGCTCAAAGCCCCATCCAACCCGGCCTTGAACACTTCCAGGGATGGGGCAGCCACAGCTTCTCTGGGCAACCTGTTCCAGTTGTGACAGTGACTGCAAGGGGATATGCGACAGCGAGGGGAATCCAGAGGTTTCCTTCCACAAGCTCAGAGGGACTAACCATCCAAGACAAGAGTGTCTTTTGGATGTCCCACACCAGGAAGCTCACTGAAGACAATGAAGAGGTGTACTGGGACATGAGGTGGCCCAAACAGGTTCAGGTGGGCATGAGTTTTACTATTCCTCCTGTCCACTTACCCCAGGCTATGTGCTTTGTGTAGTCACAGTACTCTGCTCCAGTGGGTAAGGGATAGAAGTAATACGCACAGCCACAGCGCTCTACCATGTTGAGCTGAAAGCAGGAGCGAATGCAGACCTGGGAGGCATATGAGGTGGAAAAGGCTGAACAAGGGAACAAAACCCACTGCGGCCTGTATCACATCATACTATTAACAGAGCCCGCAGACAAGCATGGCTGTTAGGGGACTGAAGCAGTCCAGGAAAGTAGGGAAACAACCTGGCATAGGATCAGTAATAATGGGTTACCTGTTCGGTGTAGCGGGACGAGTACAGATTTTGCACTGGCACGTCACTGCCATCCTCTGTGCAATCACTGTAACTGCCCCCAAGACGCACAGTCATCTCCTAGAATATCAAACAGTCGTTACACAGAATGACTGGCACTTTGCTGTTCTCTTTCTATGCTTCCATGCCGCACACTGCTTGTCCATCATTATCTGCTCTTTATGCTTTCCTCCATTTCATTGTTCACCAATAAATTGCAGCCAAATGCTTCTTGTCTACTCCAGTAACCTGCTCTTCTTCCCCTCCCTTCACTCCATGTGATTAATTCCCTCCCTTAATCACACACTGGGCCCATGACAACCCATCTCTATCTATCCACCAAGTTAAACCTCCCCTATAAGCTCTTACCCCTGCTGCTTCCTCACCTTTCTCATGCTGATGGAGGTCTCGATACCTGGACGCACATTGAAACCCCCATCATCCATGAAGGCTGGCTCATTCTGATCATGGACCATGACCCTGGCTCCTGTCACCGTGGACAACAGAGGGATGAAATCATTCTGTTCGGTGCGCACCACCAGAGAGAGACCTGAGGGAATGTCAGAGAACAGGGGGAGTCAGTGCCGGTCAGCATGTGGGAGAGGAGAGAGCAGAATGGTTAGAAGTGAGTCCGTAAGAGAGAAAGGAAGAGAAACATCAACCAGTAACTCCTGGGGAAAACAGACCCAAGCTGTTCTGCTTACTCACCAAAGAGTGCCTCTCACCCACCGTTATTTATCCCAGGCAGCGAGGATGTCCACAGGCTGCTGCTGTTGTCGTTAAAGGTATAGCAGTTCCCATACAAGGGATGGTGGAAGTGGGTATAATTCCTGAGAAGGGAACAGAAACATTCACACAGGGTGAGAAGGGCTGCGAGACCAAGGGGAAGGGCTTTCGGAAAGGAAGAACTCTCTTTTCCACCTGCAGGGAGAGGGGCTTACAGCAGATGGGCAGTATTTGTTATGTAAACTCACTCAAACCCGGAAAAGCAATTAAAATGTGCTGTAAAAAATGTCCTGGAGCTGGACAGGTTCTCACACCAGGTTTTTTGTACAGCTAACCCTTGAGAGCCCAAATGGGTTTTAGCAGTACTAGCAACTACTGTATTATCTTCCTAATATTGACAAAACCCTTAGCTCTTCCTACCCCTTTTCCTCCCTTGCTGATGGGTTTCGTTCCACTACCTCTTCGGGACTTTTTGACCAGTAATGGCAGAAGTGGGATTTTTTTTACTGTCTTTTTGTAACAACTCTCTCTTTTCCTCCTCCTGTATGTGGGCTGATACATACCACTTCACCGCTGCAGGGAGTAGAATAAAAACACTTCTACACCGTACATCTCTGCCCACTCTGGGGTTTGTACCAGTATAACCATTTCATTGGTGTCAAACCAGGGAAAGGCAAAAGCATCCCCTGAGGTCCATAGTTTCAGGTCACAGAAACCATGACCCTGGTGAGCACAGCCCACAGGAAAGATGCAAGAAACATCATTTGAGACAATGGGAACTGAACAAGGAACAATCCCACCTTGGCAAAGAGGTTCTCTGATGTGGGTTTCTTGATTCCCCTTGGACCTAGGCACAAAATAGGGGTGTGTTCAGGAAGACTCGGTGGGATGTTTCCACCACTTACGCCTTGTCACATGTTGCTTCATTGAAGCGGCAAGCATAGATGAAATTCTCAAAGTCGGACTCATCCAGGGCTTTCGCATCAGGCATCTGCGCCAGGATATTGATATAGTGAAAGCTGTACCATTCCCGCACGGCATCCACCCCTGAGGAGTACGCCTGATGGAAACAGTCCTTGTTGTTTTCACTGCACTGTTAGGAAGAGAAGGAGAAAACCAGCCATGTCAGAGATGTCTTGTCCAGGAGGCAAGGCTATGCCTGTGGATTAGATGTGCTCCCTCAGCACCGGCAGGAGATGAACCTGAGGGCTCCTGCACTCAACCAAAAGGTGATCAGTAGGATGCAGAAAAGCAAACCCAGGGCAGCTCCTCAGTGGAAGGGAAACACTAGGTGAATGAGCAAAGCTGAATAAAACCCAGGAAGCAGCAAGTCGCGGAGAGGGCAGGGCAATCTGCCGCACATAAATTCTATGTGCTACAGAAGCTTTAAATTCTTGCATGGGGAGCCCTTCCTTCAGGGCGTGTCCAGAAAAACGTTTGTGATCCTGTGGGAACTCCAATTCACTGGCAAGTGATTAGCTTTGGTCGTTCAGTGACTTTTTAAAGGCAAACACAGATACCCTAGGGCGAACAAGCTGCTACCTAGGAGCAAATGCGACCATGACCACATGGCCCACAGCCATTCAATACTTTGTCCTTTGCTAGTAGTGGGCAACAGTGTGGTTGATGTTAATAAATGGCTCTCCAAAGGCAACTGCAAGGCTGATGTAGCCTTCAGGACGGACAAGGTTTCCATGTTCTAACTAGGAAAAGATGGGCACTGACATGGACAAGTCTCCTGGGGCCTGCATGGACAGGGACAGGACTTGGGGAGCAGGATTGCATTGGGAAAAGAATTCAGCTCTACCTTTATCTGTCATTAGCAAAAGCCAGTGCAGATCAATCAGACTTCCAGGTAGGCAAAGGCATGGCCAAGGGTCTAACAAGACAAAAGTAGCTAGGCAGAGACTGGAGTGGGTAGGACACAGGATATCTAGGGATCTCACCAGAACAAAGCCAATTTTCCAGTCGTTTTTGTCCACTGAGGGACTGTTCTCCGGCAAATTTACTAAGTTATCTCGCTTCTGCCTTCGCAGCGGATGGCGCTGGACATGATGGAGCAGGCTCCTTGAGCTACGCTTTCGCGTGGACAGCGTGGACCAGTCACTTCGTGCCAGAGACATGTTGTAGTCATACAGGTCTAGCAGTGTCTGATGGGTGATTTGGTCCAGCTCATCCAACTTCTTCCGAATGGCGCTGTATCTATACAGGGGGGAGAGAGGAGCCTGCAGGTTTCAGGCGAGATGCACATAACCAGCTCTGAATAAGACATGTGGCAAAGTTTGCTGGAGTGATTCAGGGCATTCCTACCACCAGCTGCAAATCCAAGCCCTTGCTGGAGGCTACCATCCTCGCAGGAGAGAAGTAAACGCATCTGGTTTTGCCCTGTGGCAGTTTTCAGTGCAGCCTGCTAACATACACCACCAAGTAGAGCTGCCTAAACAAATGTGCCTTACTGTGAATGCCCTGCAGCAGCCAAGGCCTGTGAAAAGTGTCCTTTCCACCAGCATTGCTACAGAAGGGGACAGTCAAGGACCATGAGGAGAACAAGAGTACATGCTTTTATCCTATGCCCGCAAAAGTCAAGGCAGTTGACAGCTTTGGGAGTCTATTCCTTACCTGTAGGGATTGAGGGTACACAGCGTCACGGCTGGGAAAGTCAGCCTGTCGGAGTTAAGGTTGAGGTTGAGGTTGACGGGATAGCTAAAGTACTCCCTGTAGAGGATCCCAAACTGCCAATACATTAAGCCGAAGGTGAGAAAGAAGAGAACGGACCAGAAGGCTGTCTTCATCTTATTTTTTTTGGAGCACACCAGGCGAATAGCCCCATGGATGGTTGTGTTGCTGCAGAAGAACTGGAATAGCTCCTGGTAGGAACTGTAGAATTCAATGAGACCCTCCCGCGCCTCTTCTTTCTGCTGCTGCTCCTCTTCTTGCTTACATTGCCTCGTTTTCTCCCCTTCTGGCATCTTCCCTGTCTTCACAGATCCACCCTACAGCACAAATGCAGAATTAGGGGGTAGCCCTGCAAGACTGTGGCTCCGGGAAGCCGGGCCCGGTGCACGGCTCTGCATCACCATCTTCCCAAAACCTTGGTGCTTTCACCCTCTCCTCCCTGACCCCCATTCCAGGCTGGAGGTCCCCAGCCGCCCATGCACACGCTCCCCCCGACCCCAGTCCTCCCCTCCCACAGGTGGTGACACGGGGACAGATCCTCCCCCACCGA
>NW_009593706.1:0-1933 GCF_000690535.1 Cariama cristata
CTGCTTGGGTGGAGCAAAAGCCTCCAGCACCCACTGCAGCAGGGGGAGGGGGATCCCACCCTGGCACCCCATGGGTGCAGGCCCGGGGCGAGCGTGTCCCTGACCCCCCAGGGCCACGGGCCAGTTCAGGACCCCGTGGCCGAGCCACCTGCGGGCCCAGTTGCCAGCAGTGGGGCAGGGAACGGCACAGCCAGGCCCAGGGCTGGATTGGGCCTCCATGGGTGGGAGCCCCGGGCGGGGAGGTGGGGTGTGCCCAGGGGGGCTGGTGTGGGAGCACGTGTGTGCGTGGCATGTGCGTGGTCTGGGTACAGCCTGTGCGTGGTGCGTGCATGGTGTGCGCGTGGCATGCGTATGGTGTGTAGATGGGGTGTGCACGGCACATGCATGGCATTTGCATGGTTCGCCTATGATGTCTGCATGGCATGTCCATGGTGTGCACATGGCATGTGCATGGCATGTCCATGGCATGTGCATGGTGTCTGTGCATGGCGTATGGCATGTACATGGCAAGGTCATGGCATGCACATGGTGTGTGCATGGTGTGTCCAAGGAGTGTGCATGGCATGTCCCTGGCATGCGCATGGCATGCGTATGGTGTGTGCATAGTGTGCACATGGCATGTGCATGGTGTGTCCATGGCATGTCCATGGCGTGTCCATGGCCTGTGTATGGTGTGTGCATGGTACATGCATAGCATTTGGATAGTCTGTGCATGATGTCTGCATGGCATCTCCATGGCATGCACGTGGCATGTGTATGGTTTGTACACAGCACATGGCATGTTCATGGTCTGTGCATGGCATTTGCATGATGTGTGCATGCACACAGGGGGGTTGCATGTGGGCCTGGGGTGTGAGTGCGTGTATGGGGGTGTGCATGCAACATGGGCGGGCGTGTGCATGTGCATGGGGGTGTGCATATGTGGGGGGTGCGCATGCACATGTGGGGGGTTGCATGCGTGTCTAGGGAACATGCGCACATGCAGTGTGTGCGCGCCTGCAACATGGCATGTTGGTGTGAGTGTGCATGGTACATATGCATGAGGGTGCATATGTGTGCGTGCATGTGTGTGCATTGTGTGTGCACACTGACAGGTGGGTCTGGGGGTGTGCATGTGTGGGGTGTGTGCACACAGGCCACAGGGGGTGTGTGTGCATAGTGCACGCAACACGCACACACACTGTTGCACGTGAACAGGTGTGTGCATGGGTGTGTGCACGCATAAGTGCACATGTGCAGGGTGCATGCATGCATGTGTGAGCATGGGTGTGATGTATATGCACAGATTTGTGCAGGTGAATGCATACACGTCTGGTGTGTGCATGCACATGTGTGTGCTTAGCGTGTGAGAGGAGGTGGTGTGCATGGGGGCAGGCCTGTGCGCCCTGGGTGTGCACAGCTTTGCACGCTGTGTGTGCACACACAGACAGGGCTCCTATATGTCTGCAGGGGGTGCAAACGTGTGGGGTGCGTGTGTGCACCCCGCCTTGGCACGTGTGCACACATGTGGGGAGTGGGGTTGGTGTGTGTGAGTGTGAGCTCAGGTGCATTCCTGGTGTCTGGGCACAGGAGTGTACGTGTGAGCTGGATGCACACGCGTGTGCATGTGTTGTGTGTACCTGTACCGGGTGCGCACGACGTGCGCCCTGTGCATGATGTGTGTGTGCACACGTGTGTGTCCTCACCTCTACATGGCGCCTGGGCACACTTGTGTGCCTACACACCACACGTGTGCACCCATGGGTGCCTGGGGACCCTCAGAGGGGCCGGGGGGACACCCGAGCGGTGCCGTGGCACTACCCCAGGGCCACGCAGTGACGGTGACACTCGGCCCGGCGTGACCCGCAGCTCCCTCCCCAACCCGCGAAGCAGCACCCTGAGCTCCGCGGTGACACCCCAGGGGCACGTCCCCACCACCCCCAGGCCCCCCCAG
>NW_009593707.1:0-1793 GCF_000690535.1 Cariama cristata
ATAAAATAAAATAAAATAAAATAAAATCTTAAGAATAATGTTTATTTTGTCTTTTTCTCACCCTTTTTAATTTCTATTTTTGTATACACTTTATAATGTACATAATGTATTAGTACAGCGGCACATGCACGTAATTTGTAAATACATATACATAGATTGGGTGTACACACTCACAGAATTTTTTACTGATGAGGTGTGGGATCAAAAAAGTTTGGAGACCAGTGGGTTAAAAGCTGGTGCTGCAGAGGGGACTTGTTAACCCTGGGGTCTCCACAAGGGCTGCGGGGTCACAGCCGGTCTGTGCTGTGGGCTGCGACTCTGACTCAGGTCATCCCACCGGAACATCAGGGTTGGGTTTTTTGGTTGGTTGGTTTTTTAAAGGAATGCCTGTATGTTTTCAAGGAGGAAAACTTGGAGACATGAACTAGCAGCTTGAGAGAAGGGAGTGGTCTTCTCGGGCATCTCCAGAGAGGTCCTAGCTCGGAGAGGCACAGCTCTCATCAGCTCTTGCCTGAGACGGCTTTGTAAGAGATGCAGCAAGCCCAAGATGTGCTCAGCCCCTGGGACAGTTCACGGCACTTCGGCCTCGGCTGTTTGGCGGAGGAAGAGGGAAAATCTCCAGAGAGGAGCCGAGGAACCTGTCGGAGCGGGTGTATGGTCGTGGGGGGTGCGTGGGGGAAGGAGCCTCAGAAACCCTCAGCGTGGCATGGGAGAGGCTCTGCAAGGCAAGGAGGGGCAGGTCACCCCTTCCTCGGCAGGTCACAGGGCATCGCCAGCCGGCCGAGGTCATCCCATGCAAGGACACAGCCCAAGGGATGCAGCAACCGTATAAAACAAGCCACGGGAAATTGGGATGTGCTGTCTTCTGAAATAAGGGAACATTCGGAATAAGGAGAACCATCCTGCTGCTCCCGGAGTGTGAGCGGGAGTCCAGGGGGGAAACTTCCCCCGGGATGATCCGGAGCTTTTGCGAATCCATCACAGGGATCCTTCAGCGGGGTCACTTCTTAGCGCATTTTTGAGATTTTCTAAAGCCTGCACCGGTAGAAGAAAGGCAAAATAACCACAGGTCCTAGGTGTGCCCCGAACTCTCTCCTAGTTGTCGCATACCAGTCACATTCAGACAACGACTGAATCTCCCCTTTCCGCCAAACTAAATGTACACATTTTACAGGCCATGTATTGACATTTCTTTTCCAAATATGTTCATCTGCACATTGGCCCAGTTTCTTTAATTGAGTTTAAATACGCTAAACTACTTTGAGACAACAAAACCAAACGATGAATCTCAGCTTATTAGTTTGGTTTTGATCCAAGATCTACTCTTAAAAAAAGCATTGTCCCACCTTTTCCAGCCTGATTTTCAACCAACCGCTGTAGAAAGCAGAACACTTTTTGTTCATTCTGCCGAAAGCCAAGCGTACGCAGTGCCGAGAATGTCTGAAACTCTTACGCAGCATCCTGAAGCTGTTTTATCTTTGAAGACTTAATGTCAGATTAATACTGATAGTCTATCTCTCTTGAATCACCGCTCCTTTATGGGCATACAGGTGTGTGGTTTCCTTATCCAGAGTCATTCTGTGTGCTTGGTTATGCCCAAGCTCACACCTTTCTTACTCCAGGATTAATCACCCCAGCTCCCATTGTCCCTTTACATCCTTGCATCCTTTGCCAGTAGTTTACAAGTCCATAACAGAGCTCTAGATCGCTTTTTAATGGCTTTTCAATAGTGCTTATATTAGTTCAGGTACCCAGCCCTGGAGCGTTACTGGTTTTAAGGGTAAGTGGGATGG
>NW_009593707.1:1837-2090 GCF_000690535.1 Cariama cristata
ATCGTGCTTTGCCTTAAGCGTGGCGTTACTTAGGGCTGCCTTAACCCAGATTTCAGTGGGATTTAAGTAGGGATGCTTAACAGGTTGAAGTGCTCCAGAGACTTTTCCTGTGCACGCTGAAGAAATGAGGAGTAACCGATCCTACCAGGCTGCCAGCCGGCCCAGGCACCTCCTGGCCTTCCCAGATCCTCTTCCAGGTTCACGCAGGGTCAAACCCCTAAATTAAGGAGAAAACCGAGCAGTGCAGCCCTCT
>NW_009593708.1:0-3979 GCF_000690535.1 Cariama cristata
GGGAAAAAAAAAAAAAACAAAACCCAAACCCGTGATTTCATTTTCAAAGGCCTTGTCGACTCTGCCATTCCTGCCTGCCCACCGCAAGGAGAGCAGCAGCCCCGGGAACCTCCGCTCTCCCGGCCCTCCGTGCCGTGACGCACGAGAACCCAGGAGGAGGGCGGGCAGCATCCCACCGCCGCACCGGGTCCGGACAGAGCCGTAACGGCCCCAGTCTTGCCTTTGGGTTGGGGAGCAGCTCCCAGTGACTGTGGCTGGTTCAGGACAGCTGACAACGTCCCCACCACCACGGCCACCTCCACGGACATCCCTGGCCCCTTCAGAGTCACCCCGAGTGACCGGCTCAGCCCAGCCCAGCTCACACTGGTTTGTTAGAGAAGAATCATCCAAACTGAGCCCTTTCCTTCCACGATGCTGTTTCTTGTCACTCTGTCACGTCCACGAAATGCTAAGGCAGTGCCGTGAAGCATAAATGACACGTTCTGGCAGCTGACATCTCCAGGAAGAGTTTAGCATGAAGACAAAAAAACCCTACGGTGAGTTGATGTTCCCGAGCTGCCGTCCTACAAAGCCCAGGACGCTCGTGATGCTCGAACCGGAGAAAACAAAGGCGAGGGTTTGTCCTAGATCTGTACGACGAGGGCCAGCGGTGCGGGGTGACCTGACACGGCCAGATGTGTTTGGCCCTGCTGCCTCGTAAATTGGATTTGCTGGCAATGTGTCAGGCTCCAGATGTTGCGGTATGTGTGCCCCGGTGTCGGGGGGGGAGCACGGTTGCGTGGTGAGACTCCGACAAGTGCGGGCATCTGCTCCTACCCTCAGGTGGACTCAGATAAAAGGGTCTTTCAGGGCAGTGTTCCCCTGTGAATGAGGGGAATAGTGTTGGCACACATATGGCCGTGTCTGGGCACAGTGGTTGCCAAAAAAAATTAGTGTTTGCAAAGCCATGGGTGGGGCCAGTGCGGAGCAAAGGCAGGGTGAAGCACGCTGCTGAGACCGGGCTGCAGGGGTGTCCTCCTGCAAACTTCTAGCTGCTGCCTGCTCCATCCTGGCTTGTTTAAAGTCCACTGCCTTGCCTTTTTCCCCTACACATTTAGTTCTATTTCTGGAGCACGATACAGGCACTTTGTAAAGCTCACGTTTGAAGACCTGGCCTCTCCCATCCAGCACAGCTGAGGTAGCTTGGGATGAAGGACGGGAGAGGACGGCTCTGCCCAGGGAGGGATGCTGCTGCCAGGCTGACGGAGCTTGGCCGTGTGAGCCCGCACGTTAGAAAGCATCGAGAAACCTCCTTGCAAAGATGGGCTGCAGGAGGTTAGGAAAAGCACTGGCATTGTCAGGGGGCTTTAAATTTGCCACCGAGCATCCCTGCTGCAGCCTAGCACTTGTTCAGCTTCAGTGTCCCTCGGCCGGGGCTGCAAACACTTGGGTTTTGGCAGCACTGTCCACGGAGCTGCAAACTGCAGACAGCCGAAATTCATGACTTTGCCCTCCCTGACCCAGGAGACCGAAACTCATGGGCTGAAGGCAGCAGCTCTGCCCTTTGCTCTGCCTTCACCTGCCGGGTTTCAGCTCTCCAAGTCCCTGCTTGCAAGCGTCTCGCCCCCAACCTCTTCCAGTGAGCACTGACCCAGCAGCATCTCCCCTCCACCGCGGGGGCTCTCAGGGGCCGCTGGCATCGCAGGAGCTGGCAGCTTGTGACGTTGGTGGCCTGACTCAGAGCCCCAAGGCCCTGTCTGCTCCATCCCCATCCGTTCCTGCCTGCCCTGGGCTCTCCATGCTCTCCTGGCTTTCCTGGGGGAAGCTGGTGTATGTGTGTGCCAGACATCACTCCAGGCCCGCCCAGACTTTCTCTTCATCCCCGATGGGCTCCTTGATTTGGTTTCTTAACCCAGCAGTTCCTCCCCAGGGTTGGAGGAGCAGATGACTGCATCTCCTGCCCGATCTCCACGGAGAGCCCTGGGGCAGCCGTGGGCACCGCCAGGTCCCCAACATGCCCCAAAGCCACAGCAGCTTTCCAAGAACCCAGGGCTGTCTGTTAGCCACTGACCTGCTTCTCGCCCGCTCTCCCAGCCCCTCGCTAATTAACCCGCATCCTCCTCCTCCTCCTGCAGCTCCGCATCGGGTCCTGTGCCAGGCTCCTTGCACGACACAGCCACCAGTCCCCATCCCGCCTCAGCCCCCAGCCCCACAGCAGAGCCCTGCTCCTCCACCACCCCAGGAGGGGTCCGGCTCCATCCCCAAGGATGCTAGTTCAGATCCACACGCCAGCAGTGCCCCGCAGAGCTAACGCACCCCCACAAATGCTCCTCTGCCCCCAGCGAGGGTGATCCCCGAGGGCAAAGATGGAATAACATTGCAGTCTTTTAACCTGAGCACATTTGCTCTTCTGTTTTAGGAGGCAAAGCCCCAGCATTGGGGGTATCACGCTCTCTGGGTTCCCTCTCCGTGGCCCTCCCAGCAGCAGCGTGGCCCATGGGGGGTCGGCCCATCTTTCAATGGGGTTTTGGCTAGCTGTCCTGCAGGACAACCGCCACGGTGCCAGGAGGGGTGACTGGGTCAGTCTGGTGCGTCTGCCTTCACACCAGTGCTCCCCACGGCCACACTGGTCCCGGTGTGGGACGGGTCCACGTGGTGCCCGCTGCTGTCACTGGGTACCAGCCACGGGGCCACCACTTGGGCTGTGCCTGGGGGTTGGGATGCTCCGGCTCCAACCTCCCGCTGCTCCGCAGGAGCCCTGGACAGCAGCACCACTTGGCAAGATCCTGCCTCATCCCGGGTGGGGAAGAGGGCTGCTGCTGAGCTCTGGAGAGGTCCCCTTGTCCCAGGGGATGGGATTTGCCATTCCTCCTTCTTCTCAGTTCTTTGGAGTTCCTCTCAGGAGCATCTAGGGCTCAGGAGAGGCAGGCAGAGAATGGGTTTACTCCTCTCTGCTGCACAGCAGAGCATTAAATATCTGCAAAGAGAATTGCTCATTGCAGCTGCTGCCGGCCGGCCGGCACCGGGGAGCTCCGCACAGCCCGAACCCCGAGCTCCGGGGAGGAGAAGGCTGGTGCAAAGCCCAGCCGGGTGGCCGTGGAGCGGTGCCTGGTCCTGCGCTCCTCGGATATGAGGGTCCCGTGGGGTCCCGGGTGGTGGCGGTGGGATGGGGCTGGCAGCTCTGCCCGCTGCCTGGGATGTGCTGGGTGTCTGCAGGGTTATCGAGGGGGCATTACTGGGTGGGATGGAGGCACCCAGTGACCCTGCCCGTGGGTGCTGGCAGTAGGGTGATGTCCCTGGCGGTGCCGGGCAGCTGTTCCCATTCCAGCCCTCCCCAGGGAACGCTCACACCATCCTTTCCTGCTTCTTTTCTTGTTAAATTCCTGTGAAGGAGAAATGAAGAACCCGTGTCTGTGCCTGCCCGGAGCTGGCTCAGGGCATCAACGTTACCATGCAAGTCTGTGCTGGTTGCTCTCCAGAAGCCAAGGGGGAGGCAGACGGGCAGTTCCTTGGCGGGATTGCTGCGGAGGGGCTGATGAAGTGAATGGGCCTTTCCCTTGCTCAGGAAAACAGGGGTTTGTTAGGGAAAACCACATGGAGGATGTTGCCCCACGGAGAGCCCACCTGCAGCTGTCCCCTCTCTAGGGCCAGAGCTGTCCCAGGAGCTTTCACCCCTGAAACGGTCCCTGTCCGGCAGGGAAAATATCTTCTGGCTGCTTTGCTTGGGTCTGGTCTGGGGTGGCAGTGGGTGCTGTGGTCCTGCAGGCTTGTGGCCGCTGCTGGAGACAGAGCTGGTGGCCCTGGAGAGCCGCGGAGGGTCTGCGATGGCTCCTGCCGGGGACCCTCGTCCCTGCCCAGCTCCTGCCTGTGTCCCCAAAGCCCCGAGGGAGGGGGGACCTGTAGCGATGCTCACACCCGCAGTCCCCCGGGGCAGGAGGGACGCGAAGCTTTAGTACAAACACGGTGTGGTGGCCCTGGTCAATTTATGACACTCTTGTGA
>NW_009593709.1:0-9170 GCF_000690535.1 Cariama cristata
AGGAGTTCCCTGCTGGCAGAAGCTAAGAAATACCTCTCAAATCTCGGCTTAGCAGCGGACGAACCGTCCTCCCCTAGATTTAGGAGAACAGCGAATACTCACGAACGGTGCCAAACCACGTGCAAATTCCCAGCTTCTGTATTTTAGTAGTCCTTATTTTTTGAAGACCGTATGGCTCTCAGCTTCCCACTGTACGTGGCTGAAAATCAGTCTGTTGCATGACCGAACTGCAGCACGTCCTGCCCCACAGTGGCTGGCCCAGACTTTGTGACCAGTGGCGTACCCTACACGTGAATAAAATTCTCGTGTTGCCTAGCACTTGCTTGGTGCAAGGCATCCACTTGCCATGTGATGGGGAGTCAATAGATGTATCTAAATTAGTGCTTTAGTTCAATTCAGGAGATGGCTTTTGAAAAACGTTTACTCTTTGTCCCTGCTGACCCACTTTTGTGTGCATTGAGGATCAGACTGGGAATGCATCAGCTGAGATTCCCTTCAGATGCGACTGACCTGAAGGGTGCAGCCCATCTACACCCGATGTGCTCCAGCCGCAAATACGTATGTAGTGTATGAGGCCATACTGAGGCTAATCTGAAATAAAAAAATTCTAAAACCCAGACACCATGGTTACCATATTTTCAGCACTCACTCTTCCTGCAAATCTGCTGCTGTTGCTCCACAGTACTTGCTAATTTAGTCTTAGCCTTTATGTTTTCATGTGGGTGCCTATATTCCCAGCCACAGGAACAGAATTGCCATTTTTGGGGACTTGGGGTACTTCCGGTGTGTCTGTTGTGACATGGATATGCTTTAATTAATATGATGATGACAAAGAGGCTGGAGGGCCTTCAAGGAAAGGATGCTGTGAAGCAGGCTGACAGCTGGATGAGTTGTTCTGGGGGAAAGTAGTGAGTGTAGCTTGCAGGCTGTGGATCACGTGCTGTAGGCTAGGTAACAGCGTTAGGAAACTGCATCCATGCACTGTCTGTTCTCACTGTCTGAGACTGTGCATTGGTAACCAGCATTTATGCCTCTCTTGTATCAGCTAGAATTATCCTGGACTATTGCTTCTTGATTAGACATAAATTACTATAGAGACTTTTATTTATTTTTTATTTTGTACTGGGTGTGAATCTGACCCTTTGGGTCAGATGTAGTATGGACAGAGCTATAGGTAGTCCAGTTACACATTTTCTCAACTGCAAAATTAATTCTCAAAACTCTCAAAATTAATTACTGCGTAACAATAAAATGTTTTTCCATTTTAAAAAAAGTTGCTTTACCAAAAGTACTTAGAAGAAGGAATATGCAGTCAGCTAAAGCTAAGGAAATACGAAAAAGAAAAAGTTTATGACCAGCAGGTATCGTCCAGGTTTGCATACCTACACTGTGTCATTTGTTCATATATGTGTGAAATGTATGAATTGCAATGTAATTACAGCATATATATCTATATAGGTGTATTTATATACATTATTATTTATTCCATATACTTAGCTCTTTAAAAGCTGAAGGCTAGGAGTATGGTTTTGCCTGCATATGTGTAATGTGAAAGGCTTTTGTAAATGGTATGTTCTCAATAACACAAATTTTTAATCTTGTTCTCTAAACACTTTAAAGAGATGGAGGAGCTGGCAGAGCATGGTGTTTTCTTGCCTTATAATATGCAAGGACTGACAGATGAGCAAATCGAAGAACTTAAGTTGAAGGATGAGTGGGCAGAAAAGTGTGTACCAAGTGGTGGAAGTGTCTTCAAGAAGGATGAAATTGGGCGAAGAAATGGACACGGTAAATCAACTGTAAATGTTTCTTTCCCTGCAGACGCAGATAATCTATAATATAGTGAGGAACATAAAAATCGTAATTCTGGACCTGTCACTTTTACCTCACTGTCTGGAAGAAGAAAAAACCCGAGTAGATACTAAGTATACATTTGGTTTCAGGCCACCATGTTAGCCGGCTCATGTTTATTTGCTAATCACAAAAATCATCTGATAAATAACCTGTATTAAAGGCAGCCGTAGATTTGTTAAGTAGTAGCTATTTCAGGGACCTGTTTTCACAATAGCTTAGCTGATCTATCAGTTGCATAGGTCTTGTCTTGGATTAGGACTTGGTGTAATGTTGATTTCAAAGCCTAAACAGCAGTATATCTCTTCAGCACGTATGCTGTTTAACTTTGCAACTGTAGTACTTGGAAATAAACGCCGAAGAGAAGTAAACAATTATCAGAAGCAAGTTTGACTGTTTCACTTTAATTTATTCTCCCCATTTGTAAATGTATACTTGAGTACTATTTTTCTCCAGAGGCTCCAGGATACATTAACAGGTTGGTTTTTTAATATCTCTCCTTTTTTCTCATTCTCTGTGACTCTCGGACTTACTGAACTCATTCCTGTCACTTTTTCTTCCTGCAACCCCTACCAAGTGGTTTTGCCTTAGCACTTGGTATGTGTATTGAGCACCACTTCACAGGCGAGAGCGTGAGGACTGACTGCACAGAAGAGACTGTGACTGTCTTCTTGCTGTCTGTCCCTGTACTCCTGACACCACAACAGCCCTTGCTGGGCCAAGCAGCCCTTTAGAGCTTGATTGCAGGGCAGCTCAGTTAACAAGGAATCTTGGAATAAGCCTTAACTTGTCACAGGCAAACAGCTTGCTCCAGGTGTCTTATTTTCGGGAAGATAATTCTTCTAACACAACACATTGCCCAATCAAATTTAAGCCTTTGCTGAGCTTGATTAAGAGCTTATATTACAGCTAAATGTTTTCCCTCCTAACTGTGTTCTCAGAAATAGCTGAGTGTCTTGTACGTAGGCATGCGGACAAAAGCTTGTCTTGTTTGGCATGGCTGTTAGCAGTGTCAGGCCTTACAGTAAAAGTTTGCAAGCAACTTTAATGTAAGGACAGTACCACTTGTAGTCATACTCTGGCATTTATTTGTAGTGGGAGGTCAGCTTTGTAATATTAACAAAGTTATAATATTGAACAGTGTTTAAATTTGGGCCAAACTAAATACCATCAAATGATGCATTTAAGTGTTCAGCTGTGAATAATCAGTATGATTTAATTGGATTTTTGTATTTGAGGAGAGGCTTTTTATAGCAATTAAAATAGATAACTATGATATGAAATACACATTGTATTTGCAAAACTGCGTTTGATGTTAGATTGAGATTTTAATTGGAAAGAAGTCAGAAAACTCCAAGTTGTTGGCCCCGGTTAAAGCACATCTGCCAGTACAGCCCACTATAGGGGTAAGTACGGCATGGGAAAGAGAGTCTTGTTTTAGTTGTGGGGAGTATGGCATTATGGCCGTTGCTTTCTACTCAGTACTTTTGTCCCAAATGGAATTCCAAATACCAGTCAAATGTCTTTGTGGAAAAGTAAGTTTGGCTCTCCCATAGAAATACTGTTTTGTTTATTAAGTTAGTAAGAAATATGGCAATGAACTATCAAACTGGTAAACAGACTGCAACTTAATAGTGTCTCTGTTGCTTTGTGATTTAACAGTGTTTCATTTGCTTACACTAGAGAATAACCTGGACAGGTCGTTTGCTTGGTTTCTTTGTAGTAAGTGTAGACTATTAAATATGTGTCTCTTATTTATAGCTCCAAATGAAAAAATGCGGCAAGTTATAAAGAAGACAATAGAGGAAGCCAAGGCATTAATCTCTAAGGTAAGTTTCCTGAAGTAGCATGTGGTACGTGGGACTTTCTTAATAGATGCTATGTAGTTGGGCAGCTTAAGAAAAAAATAGACTTTTTTTCCATGCAAGGGCTGACAATTTTTGAGAAATATCATGAAGTGATGTGAATAGCCTATTAAAAACTGACATTTCTGTTAATGATTTTCTTAATGGCTTTTGGCAAGCTGGTTCAACAAGTTAAGGAATCAGATATTAAACACCAAATGAATGCTGGCAGCCAAGACCACGTTGAATGATTAAATTGCATGTAATTTTATCCACACTTTCTTAATTTGCTATTGATGCATTCTTTAGGTGAATGCTTGACGTGTTTTCTGGTGAAAAATTAACTGCATTCTGTGATGTTCCTGGAATAAAATACCTTTTGTTTGTTTACATAGCCTTTTGAGTTTTATGTAAAATTAATTGAAAAATGTGTTCTAATCTCTTAGATTAGGCCTTGGTTTTATAAGCACTTGGACTCATGCTCAGTCCCAATGAGTCTGTGTGTTTAAAGATATGCCCTGATGGGACTATGGTCTCGATTATTCAGCTTCACTTTACCAAATCCGTATTGTGTCTCAGCTTTGGTATGACTTTGAAACACAAATTGAATAATATTTATTATCAGTTTTCTTTTTTTGTAAACATCTGCAAGTAGTTTTGTTCTCCCCACGCTTAGAGTTCTGGGAATTGGTATGTGTGGAACTTTAAAACAGCTTTAAACCAGTTATGCAAGTAGATAATGTTAACTGATTTTTTTTTAGTGTTGCCTGTGCACTTAAATTGGCCTTCCTGGCTATTTTGTTGCCGGTAACGGTGTGGTATCCGTCCTTTAGGGTGAGCAGCTCAGTGTTTCCAAAGGCCTCGTGGAGGCAAGCAGAGAAGCTGCTCTGTCACCTGGCAACACTTCCAGTGTGCTGAGGTGCAGCAAACCTTTCCTGAATTGAGGCAGGTTTTCAGCCAAACTGTTCTGAGTCTTAGCAAAATCTATGCAAAATGAGAGATGTTTCAGATTAAAGCTTCTGGACTGTAAAGATTTTTCTCCAGATGGACTTTTCTTTCTGTTGGATTGCATCTCATCAGCTCTATTTCTAAACAGGGAGGAAATTAATAATGTGTAGTTTTACTTCTTGAGTCAAAAATGTCTGCAGATCTGGTCTCCACTTTGCAGGTCTTCCTGGGCAAAACTTCCAACTGTATACCATGTTGGCATTTGCAATAAAAAGTTGCAAAATTGGCACACTGCACGCTGACTTACTCTCGAAATTACTGCCATTCATTGGTGAATGAATTTAAGGATAGTTTGGGAAGTGGTTTGTTAGGTTCATCACTTTATGATGAAAATGAGGAAATATGCCTGGTTATTTAAAAAGAAAAAAAAAAGTTGATCATCTGAGACTGAGAGCCAATTGTACTTGTCGGTTAACTAGTTTAAAAATGTCCACAAGGAGGCAACATTCTCTTCCTCTTTTTTTTTTTTTTTTATAAACCTTGTTACTTAAAACATTGGAACTGTTAAGTCCATAAGCAAAAAATTTATTTCTTCTCTTCCAGATGTGTCTTGTTTTTCCTCTATCCCTTGCAGTAGGGTTTGGAATAATCTCAAGTACTTGTTCTTACAGATATCTGCATAAGCTGTGCAATATGCCAAGCTTTACTCTTCTGCTCATACGTGCTCTATTTTTTTCCTCAAGTTTTAGGCCCCTTCTCTAGCCCTCACTTGAATTCTGCTGTTTTGAATCTTGTTCATGAATCACAAGTACTTGGAATAAAAGACTACCCATCCAGTTTCTGCAGTCATATGTCTACTTGTTTGAATGCCTGTATCCCACAGACATTTGTTACTAAATGCCTCCTGCACAATTAGTGAAGATCTCTTCCCCCTCACCTCCAGTGTAAGCAAACTAAATGGAGGGGGCAAAAGCGGAGTGATGTATTCAGAAGTCAATATTCAAACGAGAAAATTTGTGCTCCTAATATCTTTGTGCAGCCAGTTAGCTTGGCTCAAGTATCCCACTGTTGAACCTTTGAACTGACTACAAAGCAATGTCTTTCTGCATATTTTTTTAAATTACCAACGATCCCTGCCTGTATTTCAGAAACAGGTTCAGGCCAGTGTGTGTGTTAATATGGAGATGGTGAAAGATGCATTGGACCAGCTCCGAGGCGCTGTGATGATTGTGTATCCAATGGGATTGCCTCCACATGATCCGGTTAGGATGGAGTTTGAAGATAAAGAAGACTTGTCGGGAACTCATGTATGCAGTAATGTATTTGGATTATATCTACTGCCTGGCTTAAATGTGTGCTCTGCTGTTCTCCGTTTTATCAATGACAGTTGTTTTCATTTGCATGACAAACTATGTTTAATGTTTTTGTCTCATAGTTTATATATAAGCACACCAGTAGCTTAACTAGAAATAAGATGAATGAAGTTTGTTTATTTCAAATGTTACCTACAAAGTTCAGGTAAGTCTAGGACTCATTTTAAATAGCTTGTCATTTCTTTCTGGTGCCAGTATTGAGAATTTATTGCCCAAAGTGTTTGCTAGATCAAGATTGAATGGAATATGAATGAAAATGCTGTAGATTAGTATGAGGAGAAAGATGTAGCAGAAGTATAGTGTAAACTCATATCGGCCTTCCTAACACATCTGTTAGGAATTCCGGAAAGATTTTCCCAGAAAGTTTTTCTGGTTTTGAAACAAAGCAAAAAATCAACACCTTTCAACACTTCACCTTGTTGGTTTGTTTATTCACAGGCTGGACTTGAAGTTATAGAAGAATCAGAAGCACAATTATGGTGGGCAGGCAAGGAGTTGAAAGAAACCAAGTTGCTCTCTGACTATGTAGGCAAAAATGAGAAAACAACCATCATTGTCAAGATACAGAAAGTAAGTATTTCTGGGAGATTTCTTTATGAGTTATTCACCTTTGGCTATCTGATTCTCTGTGGAAGAGAATTGTCCATAGGTGTATAAAATGGATTAGATTGGTTCCGGCGTGAGTGTCTTAAAACTGTACCACTATTTTAAGGTTTTAACTTATTATATTCAAAGTTTTTCTCCAGTAATTCCGTTGCCTGTTAGTTAAATACTCTAGTGGCTATTACTTGCTCCATAGCACTTTTCTGAAGTGCAGCAAAGAGGTATTTAAAAATAGATGAAATGCAAACTGAAAAATTAAAAAAAACCTCATCTGGCTGTTAGTTCCATCTCCGTGCAGAGCGCTGAACAGGTGCAGAGCGCTGAACAGACCCAGTCATTCAGTCCGCCCAGTTTTTCTAATTGTACTTGTGAATGTTTCTCTCTCCATTTTTCTGGCCTTTAAAAAGCAGTTTTAATGTTTTGTGCGTATGTGCTGTGGATACCTCTCATCTCCATTTCAGTCTGTTCTGTGTCTGAAAGACGGTGTCTGTAACTTGGGTGTGGTGAAGCAGATGAGGCCTTCTGTATTAATTGTGAACACAGGTCTGAGTCATCCTCTGGAGTAATGAGCTAAAATGAGGCAATGATCTGCTGCTCCTCAGCTTATAGACCTGATGCTTCAGGAAAAGCTGGTCATTAAGGGTATAGAGGAGGCTGACGCAATGATCATGTTCTTGCAATATCAGAATTAGTACCAAGCTACTGGGACTGTTCATTATTTTTTGGACAAAATTATTTTGTACTGACTGTGCAGTTGTGTTCGTCTCTGGTGGCAATGCCATACTCAAGGGAAGAATGTTTCGTGTTTCAGTTCATTTTCAGAGCTTCATCAGAAGATGCTCACCCTGTTCACGTGTGTATGCATTACTCTCTCTTAAAAATCACGTTCACAGGGTGCTTTTGTAAATTTCAAGTGTCTCAGAGTATTTACCCATAGCTCAGAATTATTCTGGAGCTGCGCTTCACTTCCATGGCTGTGAGAGCTTCTCTGCCACAGAAAGCATTAATGTTTATGGCAGATCTTAGTATCTGCAGGTGTCTGTAGTAGAATTCCTCAAAGATAAGTCAAGTGATTTATGTGTTTGTCATTTAGAAGACCAGAATCGCTTTCTCTTTTCTATCAGGGTGACTGAAAAATTGTGTGACAACTCAACAGCCATTGAAGTGTAGGCTCCCAGGAAGGTTGTCTTACTGTTTAATTAGTTGATGGACCTCTTCAGAGAATGCAGAGTAGTGCGGTGGTTTTCTGTCTGACAAGAAGTGTCTGCATTCTTGGGTTGGAGAGCTAAATGAAACCACGTCAGACCCTTTTGATCCAGAGAGGATTCGCCATCTCCATTCAAACTGTTCTGTTTGCTATTGTTGCCAATAGCTGTCATCAGCTATTTTCTGCTGTGCACATCGTTTCTTCCATGAGGACACTTGCCTGGGGAAAAAAAATAATTTTGTGTAGTAACAAATAAAATTTGTTACAACACAAAAAAACCCAAAATAAAACAATTAAACAAAAAAACCAAATAAAATTTCTTTTATTTGTAGTGTTTTGTAACTGCCTGCCTTCCCTGCTTTACTAAGTCATATGCCATCTTGAGCCTGTATTAGCAGGGGAGCTAAAGATGGATGGGCCCATCCTGACACATCTGGAATGACCTTAAAACAGAGAGATTTATTATGTCTTTTAGAGCAGAAGTTTTAAGTAAAACAGACTCAGTCCTGTTTGCAGCTTCCATTGATGTCCACAAAATTGACAGCATGATTCAGATGCTGAGATGAAAAAGTAATTCTCACTTGGATGCAGCAGAAATTTCTCAACATTTATTTTCCTGTCCTGAGGGACCTTATTAAATTTGGGAAATCCTATTGTCTGAAGATTTTGCTGTCTTTACACAGCAGCTTCTCTTTTGTATCGCAGATACCATCATAAATAAAATTTACAATTTCCCTTTCAGAAAGGACAAGGAGCTCCAGGGCGTGAACCTCTGATTAGTCATGAAGAGCAAAAACAGATGATGCTGTATTACTACAGAAAGCAGGAGGAACTTAAGGTAACACTGTCTTTTTACTGTATGTGAGCTGTGCCGCCTTAGATGCTAACCGCAGGTTACATGTGTTACCGCCTCCTTAACCTGTCGGTTCTGTTTACAGAAACTAGAAGAGGATGATGACGACTCATTTCTGAATGCTGAGTGGGCAGACAACCATGCCTTGAAAAGGCAATTTCATGGTGTAAAAGACATCAAATGGGGTCCGAGGTGAAGCTCTGCAAACACCTTTTTGCCTCTTTCAGCGTTTGATTGATACCCTTGTTTGCAATGAGGAGTTGTGTTGTGTGCGGTAGATCCTCCTGGCAGAAGCTGAAGTTGTAACTTCTGCAGCAGGTGCCTGTCTCAGCCTTGGGTTGTCAATAAATCTTTACGTTTCCGTGTAGCTGCAGCAGCGCTCGGCTGTGCGGGGGGCGGGCTCGCTCCTCGTGGAGTTCCCGCTTTTATCGGAAGCTTGTAAACCGAGCGTCGCCCCCCGAGCCCGCCGGGTACGCGGCGGCGGCGGCTGG
>NW_009593710.1:0-1249 GCF_000690535.1 Cariama cristata
ACCAAAACCTTGCCACGCAAACCAAATACAGTCCCCCAGGGCCTCTTCCAACCTTGCCCATTCTGTCATTCTGCATACCAAGAGAGGTTAATAGAAATAATGGATCCAAGGTGAATTTGTGTAAGACCAGCAGACGGTGTAGGGCTCGGAGAAGGAATCTGGACAGCAATAAGGCTGGAATGCGAATGATGTGGTAAATGACTCTTCTGGAGGGGAAGAGGGCAACGTTCATGCACTGCCAGTGCGGTTGCCACAGGTAAAGGAGCTCCTGTTAATACAGAGTTGTCTCCAAAAACCCAAATGGGTCAGCATTTTACTGCAAACTTGAGAAGGCTGGTAGCAGGGAGGACGGTAGCCTCTGCTCCGAGGGGTCTGAAATACTGCTGGAATTTGCTGTTCTCTCCCTGGTATTTCTCTTTCTCCTCTGCTGATTGATCCAAGGTGTATGCCTTAAACTGCGGAAACTGAATTTGGCCAGTGGCTGATAATTGGAGCATGTTTTTTCCCATTAATAGTACTTTATCGAATAATGTTGAATGCTCATCTGTTGCTTGTAAGACCTGTTGGAGTTAGTAACTGGAACGGTAGTTGTCTGGAGGAACAGTAATGTGCTCCAAGCTTCAGTTGCCCTTAACCCAAAGTCTTTGCAGCCAGAAGCTTTGCTGGTGTTGGCGGGGGGGTGTGTGTTGTGTTTCTGAGGGGGTGTTGGCGTTTTGGTGTTGGATTTTTTTTTATTTTTTTTTTCTTAAGTTAGATTGTTAAGTGGGTGAATGTTACCATGTCAGAACTTGATACAATTCTACCTTTTGCATTTTCTTTCTGAAACACTACATGTTTACATCTGTGACTTCAAGAAGTCGTACTGAGCGACAGCCTGGAAGGCTGATGGCTTTGCACACCGTCACGGCTGTAACGTGCTGCCTGAAGAACAGATCTCAAAGGGTGCTTCCTAGCTTGCTTTTCCAGGATTTTCACCTGGAGTTTGACAACTGAAGGCATCTTGTAGGAACAAGAACCGTGCAGTCCCTAAGGTAGTTAGTGACCTTCATTGTTACAGCCAAGGAGGGCTGACTTGGAACTGGGGCATCTCCATCTGGTTAATGATGGTTCATTGTTTGGAGTAACTGTTATCCTTTATTTGCCTTACAGAGGCAACCCTAAGTAAAAAAAGTTGCAAAATTCCTTGTTCTTGAATTCGCTTTCAGCCCCAGAGGCATCACCCATCGCTTGAGGGGTTGCATAGCCTGTC
>NW_009593711.1:0-290 GCF_000690535.1 Cariama cristata
CCCTCTCACCTGAGCAGCCTCCCAAAAGGTGTCCCCAAGCACCCTCCCCCTAAGCGTGCTCCCAAGGCAGGGGATCCTCAAGGTCCCAGCCCACCCTGCAGCCTCCCAGGATGCTTCCCCCAAGCATCCTCACCCTGAGAACCCCTCTGAGATGTCTCCCTGAGCGTCATCCTGCCAGCATCCCTCAAGACATGGATGTCCCTGGGATCAGGGAGATGTCGCCTATCTGGCCTCACACAGGACCAGTTCCTAGCAGGACAGTGGCCATAGCTGCATGGGGCAAGGCAGGG
>NW_009593711.1:365-3360 GCF_000690535.1 Cariama cristata
CTCAGCACCAACCTGCATGGCTCCTCCAGGGCTGGGGCCACTGCTGGGGCTCCCTCCCAGCCCAGCTGCCTCTCTCCGGCCTGCTCCCCACATCCCACGGGCAGCTCCTTGTCCTCGTCGGGCTGGGGGCAGGTGGAGGTGAGCATCCCCGTGGGCCCCAAGGGGTCAGCATCCCCAAACCTGCCCTGCATGGAGGTATCTCCCATCCTGTGTCCAGGGGCTGGGCAAAGGGGCCCAAAGGCTGCAGGGCTGGGTGCTTGGCTGAGCCTCCAGCCCAGCTCCTGGCCGCCTGCTGCTCCCAACAGCCCTGCTGTGCTATGCCAGGCTGTGCTGTGTCATGTCATGCCCTGGCACCCTGCCAGGCCACGCCATCACTGCACACAGAAGTTCAAGGGTGTAGGGCCACCCGAGGAGGAGGAAGACGAGGAGGCTTCCACAACTTCAGCCCAACCTCAGTCCCAGTAGAAGGTGTGAAACCTGGCTGCCCCCTCTCCTTGCCCATATCTGGGCTGACTCCTCATGGGGGGGTCAAGGCTGTGCCTTCATCCCAGTGGCAACTGGTGACAAGTGTCTCAGCGGGCCAGGCGCTCAGGACAGCTGTGGATGCAACCCCTGACCAAGGGTGGATGGGCAGCAGGTCCCTGGGGGACGGGCAGAAAACACCCGGAGGGGACAAGAGGGTCGAGCAAGGGCAGCCCCAGGCAGCAGATCTCCTGCCCCCAGGTGCTTGGATCCTCGGAGCGCAGCGGGGCTAAGGGGACAAGTCCTGAGCATGCCCATCACCCTCCTCACCTCCCCAGCCCCTCGCTCTCCCCAGAGCAACCCCCCCATCTGTCCGGCCACCCATGTGTCCAGCCCAGCTGGTGCCTCCCAGCACTGCCCCAGACCTCATTCCCAGTGCCCATGCTGCCACCCAGGACCCCACCACACTGGACCTACCAGGAGGTGATAGCGGGCACGGAGTCCCCTCATCGCAGATGTGTGGATGCTGCTGGTGTGCTGGACACCGCGCTGCCAGGGAGCCCTTGACACTGCTCCAGGTTAATGTTCAACAACTCTGACCCCTCCCTGGCCACCCAGTGCGTGATACAGGTGGGTGGGGATGCCGTCAGCCTGCCTTGGTCCATGGGGTTCCAGGATGCATCCCCCCCCGCCCCTGCCTCACAAAGCCAGGTCCTGCATGGTGCTAGGATGGATGGGCAGAGGTCCCCATCCAGCCAGGTGCTGGGTGTCCATCACCTCCTTTGCACCCTGGGCGCTGGATCACCAAGCTGGGAGCCCTGAGGCTGCAGAGGAGCCCTTGTTTTGGGATCAATGAGCAGGTTTTGCCTGTGTTGCTCTTTGCAACACAACTGTTGCAATGGTTGTAGCAACTGACAACACCCGCCTGGCGGACGTGGTGGCACGTGCCCCCCTGGGAGAGACAGCCTGGACTGATGCCCTGCGGGTGGGTGAGCCAGGGCCCCTGGCAGAGTTGGGGCTTGGTGGCTGCAGGAGGAGTGAACCCCTGGCCAAGGTGTCCCGCTGCTGGAGAAGCTCCTGCAAACCAGCAAGGGGGCTGCAGTGTCCCCTTCCCACTGATGCTACACCCCACACGCCCCCCCCAAACCAGCCAGCATGGCAATGAGCCTGTAGGCCCAACTGTAACAGTGCTCTATGCATGCCAATGCAGGAGTTTCTGAATGTCCTGCATGGTGGCACGATGGCCACAATGGCCTGCCCCAGGCCCTGGCCCTGCTGCAGGGCATTTTTGAGGTTGCTCCTTGCCTCCATGGCAGGGCCCATTGCAGCCTCGTCGGTCCTGCCTGCCCCAGGGAGTTGGTCCCAGCTCCCCTGTCCCCACCAGGCTTTGATGGCAGCAGTGGTCCCAGGATGGCAGCGGGAGGTTAGGGGCTCCTGGTGCCCGACACGACTAGCACTTGGCCACTGGTAGGGCCCTGGGTGGGTCAGGAAGTCCCGGTGGCTCTGAAAGCCTCCCCTAGGACCACCCTCGGCTCAGGACCCACCTAACCAGTCCCGCATTCGCACTCATTCATGTCAGCGCTGCTGTAGGGCTGCCATCCCTGCCCTCACACCCCCCATCCTTCTTCCTATCCCTGCCCAGGTCCTGTCCCTGCCCTTGTCCTTGATCCTGCCCCTGCCCCTCCACTTGCTTCTGCCCCAGTCTCAACATCTGTCCCTGCCCCGGCCCTTTCCATACCCCTGCCCATGCCAGTGCTTCTGTCCCTGTCCTTTACCCTGTCCCTGTCCTTGCCCAGTGCCCTGTCCGGGCCCTTCCCCTCTCCCCTGCCCTATCCCTGTCCATGCCAGTGCCCCTTGCTCTTCCTCTGCCCACGGTGCTCACACCGTTACCTCTTCTCAGAACCACTTTTGGGTCCAATTTGGGGACCTGCTCCCGGGGGGATCCCGATCGAGCCAGCCTGGAGGGGTGGGGGGTGGCCAGGAGTGGGGCCCTGGGCACAGTCACAGAAACAAAAAGTCAGCCGCTGGAGACAGAGGACTGAGCTGCTGCCCACAGCCCCTCGGCTCAGTCCCACCGCCTCCCATCAGCATCGTCTCCCTCCTGATGGGTGAATTATTTCTGACTTCGTGGGAAGCGGGGGGCTGTAAAATGGATAGGGCCCAGATAGCCCCAGCTATTCACCCTCTTGCTTTCTTTTACACTGCTGTTGGGTTAACTGTGCATAGCTGGCATCTCCTAAAATCAGAGCGGGTTTCAGTCCACCCGAGATGTCTGTTTGCTTTTTGGTGTGTCCCAGGGCCACTTGTCTTCCCTCCTGACCCCTGCGTTTGTTTTCAAGTCCCCTCACAGGCTCTCCATGTGACTCTTGCTGCCTCCCACAGCCCCATCCTCACCCCCCTCCCAAACACAGAGCACACAAGAGGCGTTTAAAACTTGCGCAGTTTATTACGCTCCTTGACACGCCACACAGCCGACAGCCCAGGGCAGCCCTGCCTGCCTCTGCCCCCCACCATGGCGGGGGCCACCGGGCGG
>NW_009593711.1:3391-23290 GCF_000690535.1 Cariama cristata
CCTGGCACGGGCAGCTGAGCACAGGGGGCTGAGCTGGGCTCGGATTAACATCCCCCCACCAAAGCGCTAACAGCAGTGCAGTAAGGCAAAAGTTTTAAATGTCCAGAAAGAAGGAAGAGCTGTTCACACAACTGCCTGGGCACACTCATCTCTCAGTTGCTCTGTACCAGGCGCAGATTAGTTTTGCTGTCGTCACATTCCCAGCCCTTTGGATTTTGCCTGGGATCAGTGGGGAAGTGGGCCGTCTGCTGCCCCGACACCAGCGAGAAGGTTTCCACACCACGGTTGCCACCGCTCAGTGCCACCATGCAACGGCAGAGCAAGAAGCCAGCCCAGCGGGTTCACCCCAGTGGGTCACATTCACAGGGTCAGCAGCAGCAGCAGCTCTGAAGTGAGCCAGTCTGGGCACAGACGGAGGGGAGCCATGGGGGCACCAAGGGGCAGAGCTTTAACCGAGTCCTCTGTGCACAGCCTCAAGATACTGCCACTGTACTTGCAAAAGGGTAACACAGGGACGTGCATATCCCATAGTGTTAAGCAGCTGTGGAACACCTGGAGCCCAACAACTCCACACAGCAGTGGCTGAGGCTCCTTCTGGATTTGGTCTGGGGCCTTAAAGAGGAGATTTTGACACCTCCTGGTCGCTAGCCCAGGCAGGCAGTTTGCTCATTCCACTTCCAGGCTGCTGCCCCAAGCCATCACAAGGGTACAGTGAGCCCTGCGCTGCCAAGCTCTGTCACCCTACAGAAACAAGGGTTAGTGGGAGTCTATCATCGCCACAGTAGTGTTCCTTCTTGAGACCCTGTAATGCCTCTGTGCAGCTCCTGACACAAAAGTGTCTGTGTTGCTCCAACAGAACACAGCAGTTGTTAGTTACCCAGCACCCACCCTGGCTCCTGCTTTCACCCCAATTCCAGTTCTTACTAGGGTCTGAGAGCCAAGATTATCGCCTGTGGCAGCAGCTTCAGCTGTTCTCCTTGCAACAGGTCATTCATCCTTGGTCACCCATGTGTTTCACAAGCACCCACTGTGCCTGAGCACATGCGATTTTTCCAGATCCCACAACAGCAGGAGAACCAAGAAACGGCATTTGCACCCAGGGCTTAGACACAAGGTACCCAGAGATCGCCTTGTGCCAAGCAGGAGCATGACTGGTCAAAGCAGTGAAGGGGAAATTTCAAGGAGAAGCAAACATCTCCAAGAAGCAGTGATAGTAAAAAGTAAACAGTTCATGGTCCGAGTTCTTTCTGGGCCAGAGATTCAGCCCTGGCGTTAGCTCTGACACTTTCTCCGGTTCCTGCTGGACTGCCCAGAGTTGATGGCTGAGGTCGCAGTGAAAAGCACAGCTGAGGGAAGAAGGGAGATGCTCCAACGGAAGCACTGCAGCTCCTACTCGTAGCTCTTACAGTCTCTGCACTGAGCCCACAGCTCAGGAGGGTACTCTCAGAAAAACCTCAGCCCTTTCTTTCAGTAGGTATCATTCCCAAAGTCAGAGCTCATTCTGGGAACCTTCCCCACCCACCCCACATACCCCAAGCTTCGCATGTTCCTTAGAGTGGTCCATGTCCCAGGGAATGGTGGGCACAATCCTTATTTCAAAACAAGCATGGCCTCTGTCCCATCTTGCCTTGTCAAATGGAGTCCATGAGTGAGGTAGTACTCCCGCCGGAGGAAGGCATAGAAATAATCCGAGATGAGCAGGATCTGCAGAAGTGAGATGTTGACACACATGAGTGATGCTTCAGAACAAGGAATAAAAAGGGACATGTGTTTGTGACGGACCCTGAAGGGATTTAAGAACTTCTTAGGCTGTTCACCACACCTTGCAAGAGGAGACACTCTGATCCTGTGAACACTCCTTGTCCATTGCTCTGCAGTATTAAGCCAAGGGAGAATTAAACTAATCTATTTCTTGCACTACCAGGGTGTACTCACAGACGTCTTCACTAAGGAGACAGCAGCTCCATAAACGGGTCAAACTATACGACAATGGCATATATGACAATCTGTGCCAAAGCTTTACAGACCTTCTCACCCTCACCCACAGGACTCCTTCCATGCAAGCACTGTCATGTAGTTCCACTCCAATGCTGAAAGTCTGACTGCTATTAAGCACTTTTCAATTGTAATTGTTTTTCAACTGCTATTTCTGCTCAGCAAGGGTAAGAAGCTTGCAGACACTGGCAGGAATACCACAGCTCCCCAGGTCGGCCTCAGCAAACAGCAGCTTTAGCAGTTTAACAAAATAATACTTACCAGGCTAAGGGATGAAAAGAAGAGCTGAAACGTCAAGGCTGTGGCTTCACAGCACAACATCCAGGAGCAACACCAGATAAAAGCACCTCTTCCACCCCCATCACTTCTCCATCTCCTTCCTGCCCCTGTGCTGTCATGGCCTCTCGGTGGGGCAGCCGACCCTGTGTACATGTTTGCACACTGTCTCTCTTTCAGTGGTGCCCAGAGCTGGCCATCCCCCCCATTTTCCCCTGACCCAGGTCAGAGCATGCTGCCACACACACAGATCTTGGCACCGTCCCGTGCTGCCCGGGAGATGAGGGTACCTTGGGCTGGCATTGCCACCGGCCATGTTGTAGTGTGAAATCACAACTGAAGCACCTTTGTGACTGAAGTGCCAGAGAACCACAGTGAACATGGACACCTGACGTGGAAATCGCAAGGTCCCTCCCCTCCTCAGTCCCACTTTGGTTGTACTGAGGCACCACAGTGTGACTGCTCCCTTGCCTAAAAGCACTGAGAACACAAGAGTGAGTCTCCGTGGTTTTTCTAAAGCAGTCACCTCGGGCAAGCTGCCTCTGCAGGGGCAGGATGGGCTGTTGTAAGCTGGTCCAGCAGGGCCATTTGTCACTTAGCCTCTTGGAGTGCCACCTTTCCCCAGGAGTGCTGACCTCCTCCATCTGGAAACAGCATCACATAACTAGAGTGGAAAATCTTTTCAGTGCCAGATCAAGCTAGTAGTTCTTGTTCTAATGTCCAGATGCCACTTAATGCACCGCTTTGGCACAATGCCTCACCTGAAGTATGCTGCAGTGATAAGGGGAAGGAGGGAGGGAGAGTCAGGCTCTCAGTCAGAGCCTGCGTGGGTTACTGCTAAATACAGCTGCTGCGAAGAAGGCTCAGTGGCAGGATGGGAAGATATGGAGGACCGGGGGGGGACTGAGGGGAAGAGAAACAAGGCTGCAGACTGCTGATGTCAGAGGAGAAAGTGCAAAGGAGAACAGACAGAGAAGGGTAGAGGTGCTCAGGGAGACTGAAAACAGCCGTGCTCATCCTGTCCGCTTGTTTTGCTGAGCATCATGGCTGACTACTGACATGCTGTATCAATATGGTTGATTTTACTTTTAACTAAACTTCTCTGCTGATGTCTTAATGTGAAAAGAGCTGAGGTTAGTGGGGATGAGGGGTAGTTCTTTCTCACAAGGAAATCGAAAGCAGATTTTTGCTCTGTCTGCATTTACAAAGAGCACAAGACCTTGCAGGATCTGCTATGACTTTCTCAAGTAGGAAATAAAATCAACACCTGCAACCTCTAATTAAAGTTTTAGTATTCCTTTCATTCCATAGCAAGACATGTAGAGAGCTAACAAACCACTCCCAATTTCCTATAAGCCCTTCTTAGTAGTATCTCTAAACTCCCTCTCACCCCACTCACTGCATGGAGTCTCTTTTTGCTTTTATAGAATCCATTTATCAAGGGGGGGATGTACAAGCAGGTGATTTTCAGCCCATGGCAAAACTGCTCCTCTAGTTTTAGGAGAAGCAGACAAACATAAATGGTTGAGGCACATTCAGAATAAAGGCAACTTTAACATGAAATGAACGTTCTGCTCACCCACATGTGAAACTGTCTCAGGGCTTAGGGACATAAGAAGTAGCACAGAAAAGAGGAAGGACTTAGAAAAGGTTGTAGCAACTGTGTACATTGAATCCCATCCTTCAGGCGTGCTAAGCACTGTTTTCCCTAAGGCCAGCGAAAGTCAGGTATCTGGAATGGCCTTGAGGGAAGCAGTGAGAGCAAGCCCTGGTATGACTGGGCCCCTGCATGTGCCCACAACCCTACATTTCAGTGAGGTATAATGCTTAGAAAAATTGGTGCCATATCACTGTGTATGGGCAGCTCTCATTTGCCTGTTGTCTGGCCCCACTGCTGCTGCTCTATAGTTTTTTCCATTTCCCTTCTTAGTTCACCTTCTCTATTCACATGTGTTCTGCCCCACCAAGATGCTTTTCTTCTACTATCAAGCAACAGACTATGTAACTTGCAGTACAGTCCAGCTGGATTGTTAAGCTATAGCTCAAATACTACAAGAACTCTTCCCCATTAGCGTGCCAGAAGGTGAGGACTAAGCAGATTTCAGGTGGAGCAAGGAGAGGCAGGAAGCTGCTATGCAGGACTACACAGGATGCAAAGAGCCAGACACATCCTGCAGAACTCACTGTTGCTGACAGGATACCCAGTTCAGTGACGAACCCAAAGTGCAGCCTTGTTTGCCTCGCTCTACTAACCTGCCCTATGTTGAAAGTCAACGTGATGGCATAATAAAAATTGGAGTTGGCACTTCCTGCATAAATCCATAGATGCCACAGAACAGGGAACAGGAGGGAGCAGACAATGAGCACACATGACAGGATGAAGATGTTCCGGAGGACTGCAAAAGAAAAGCAAGCCATTAAAATGATGCATTATTGAGCAGCCAAGCTCACACAACCAGCTATGGTATTTAGGGTACATGCAGTGGAGGAGAGGCACTTGCCAACACATACTTCTCTCCAATAATCTTTTACAGTTTGCTTTAATAATTTCCCGGGTAGCTTTTAGAAGAAATCCACTATATTTCCTTTTAAAATAAATACTTCTGCCTTTGCTTGAGTGTGAAATCCTCATTTGTAGCTCTTTCCTTCTAGGTCCTGCCTCCAATCACTCTTCCTCAGAGGACTTTGGTTTTTTGGTGTCTACACTACAGTAACTAGCAGTTTTGAGAAAGGCCTTTCCACCAGCATCACGATTCAGAGAGCAGAGCACGCCATTTCCTAGCTTCCTCAAGCTGACAACAAAGGAAAAAAATGAACCTGCGGGCCATAGGAAAAGAGATAATTTCTTGGGAGGTGGTAAGGAAATGAAAGCACCACAAAAAGAGCGAACTCATATAGGCCAAACATGTTGACAAGCACATGACCTCGGGAGGTGCAAATGTGGCCATAATCCATTAGTCTGTGTATGTGTCAGATGGACAAAAAAACAAGCATAACTTTGTCTAAAAGAGCTTAGGAACTACTAGGCCAGAAAAGATTTTGTTTTCTGTGAACTATTTATGCCTGGTCTTTGGCAGCAGTATTATAATTCATCCCGGCACTTGTGTTGCTGTGCTTGGCTATAGCTCAGCCAATGTCCCTGAGGGTAAGTGAAAGACTTGCGATCATTCTGCAGCTGAAGGGAGCTATCTGATATTTTAAGGGCATCGTCACATCCAAACCTGTTCACACCTATCTTTTAAAACTTCTTGTTCAGTAGGTGTATTCACTCACTGTGGGGTGGGAGCATGTGACAGACGACTGTCCCTCTTACTGGTCACAGGCCCCTTATCTGCATGCGTGGAACGTGCAACTGAACTACGCTGAATCAGGATTTCTCAGAAGTGTATCACCTGCTATGGCTGCGACATGCTCAGGGCTAGCCTGGGGCTTCCAGTCCTGTTTTATCACAGCTGCTTTGGCCTTAGTTTTCCTTAGTCTGAAACTAATAGAGCAGATGGTCTCCAAGTCTCTTGACTCCTGATATGTCTCCTGACATCAGGCAGGCTAGCTGTCCATAAACACACTTAGCCTGTGTTAGAGAAGACTGCAGTAAAAGGTCCAGATAACCTGGCAGGGCTGGTAAAAGCAGCTGGTTTAAGCAAGAAACACCAGGAAAAACACAGTGCTTTCAAATCTCCCCAGTGTAGCAGGTTCTAGAGACTGAGTCTGAAAATCATCAGGAAGGTCTCTGGTGATTTAAAGAGTTAAAGAGGTTCTTTATGAAGCATTTAAGAAAAACTGGACAATTGGAGTAATTCAGTTACTTCTACTCTAAGCAAACAAGCAGATGCAAAACAAAGGAGGACTGTAAGGTGCAGGATTTTAAGGCTGGGGGACTCACCAACTGCAGGAGCAGCGTTCAAATTACACAGCCTTAAATGGGAGTGAAGCATTTGAAGGATGGATGTACTTTAAATAAGTCACAACCCCTGTGCAGGACTGTAAAAGGTTCTTACAAAAAAGTTAATCCTCAGAACAACTTGGAGAGAGGGGGAAGATAAGGTACAAGTGAAAATTCCCTCCTCAACGAATTTCAACCCTAGTCCTAAAGACACGTTAGAGACTATACTATCAGAAAAATCAAGCCTCCTTCCAGACACCCCAAGGAGGCCAAAGGAGCCTGCGGACGTGAGCCTGGTTTGGTTTAGTGGTGACAATTATTGGACAGGCCCTTTCCCATTCCAGATAAGGAATAATCAAACACAAAGAACTTACATCTGTAAAGGTGGCTCCAGACTGGAAGGAAGGCCATGTACAGTGCAATGTCTCCCACAGTGGGATAGGACTTGAAGATAGAAATGATTGCGATCTGGACAAACATGAAGAACACAGGGTGTTCTCTAGAAGACAAAAGACACAAAGGATAAGAGGATGCAGTAGGGTCTCTGGAAGCTGGAAATAAACATCAGCAAAGGTGCAAATGTACTGTTGGACAGGCTCAAAGAGGCTGTTGTACCCCTGCTCTCTCCAAACACGCCTCTGAGTGCTGGGTGGGGTAGACCGAGCTGTTCTGCAGAGAAGCAGTATAAGGAGATGCACATCTGCTCACTGCCCTCACAGTTGGTCATCTGGGCTGCTCTTCCCCAGCTCTCTCTCCTCCTCTCTGAAGGTTATTCGGACAAGCCCCATAGTTATCCCTCTGGTGTGTCATGATGTCTGTATCCATGCCAAGTCAACAGGATAAGCTCACTGAGAATCCAGGCATGTTAATGGGCGTTCTTATCAGAAAGAAGGGTAACAGTGTCAGTGCCGCCCGCTAGGAATGTTCCCAAGTTTTCATTTTTTTTTCTGACAATACAGAACTTGAAGTTCCAGCCAAGAGTTCTTGCTTTCTGACTACACTGGCTTATGCTGCCAGGGAGCAGGCACCTATACACCCTAAATTTCTGCCCTCTCTTTTGATGCCTGTAACACATCTGTTGCATAGCAGAGCCCAGCTCACTTTATTTAAAAGGAATAAAGGTTGAAACATTGGGAAATGAGGAGGCTATGCCCTGTTTAAAAAAGTATTTTTTTCAGGCTTGTAGATCCAGACATCTGATGCCAGCCTTATAAGCTTCCACCAGACAACTGAAAGTAAAAAAACTAGCAGAGAAACGTACTTACTTTAGCTTTATTGCCAAGGGAATGGTGTAGAAGAACACGTTAATTTGAAACACGCATACAAAGAAAAGACTAAAGTGTTCAAACATCTCTGCAAAGAAGTACCAGAAAAGGCCAATATTGGGTGTCAAATCTGGAACGGAAAGGCTGAAATTTGAAAAGAAAAGTCAAGGTAACATTTTTAAATTGTTGTTTTTCACTGCCCTGCTTCTGTTACACTGATTAATCATTGTGTGCTACTGGATAGAGGACCTGTATTTTAAATCCGTGGAAGAGAAATCAAGGGGGTGAAGACCTGGAGAGAAAAGGGGCTAACCCCTCCTTATGCCCCAGCAGGATTTAAACTGTTCCCAAGCACACATTTCTCTAGACACAAAAATTTCACAGCCATAGTAGCTCAATGATCAAGTCTATTTCCAATTGACTCAGTGGAAACCATCTCCTGTCTTCTCTAATTCTTGCTGTTATTTAATTAACAGAAGTTGGCTAATGCCTGCTCTCCTCCACACACTTTCTTCTCTTGCATTGCCACTAAAATCACAGATCACACACTCCTTAGGACAGGGAGCGGGGCATCTGCATGTGATGCACAAGAAACAACACAGTCGGGGATAGACAGAAAAAACAGTAAGAAACCTTATACTTACATAAACCCATAAACAGATGGGATAAAATCCCAGGAATTGAGGAGGAAGAAGGAGAGGCAGATGATCACCACTAGGCTGCACAGGTACAGGGCTGCATATTGCATGGTGTAGAGCCAGAAGCTTTTACTTTTCAGTTTTACTGGTATGAACTGACGCTGAAAATGAAACATAAGCAGGCAGATATCCTTCATCAGGTGGAAAGCCACAGGGAAGCTTGAGTTTTCAGAACATAATTTTAAATTCATGAAAGAAAGCATCAAACGCTGGCACTATGGCACTGGAAGGAGCAGCTCTCAAGCACAATTTGCTTGATGTTCTTCACTTTGGCCAATTAAGTCATACATATTGCACATACTTCCAGAACTGTGTTTGAAAATACAGTAGCTAAGCTGGTAATTTCTCCTTGCAGCATGTCAAGCCTCATGCACTCACTGTAAGATTTACACACACCTCCTCACAGCTACACTTGTATCTTAGACGTTCGCAATACTGTACCGCTGCCTGCCTTCCACTGCATGAACCCACACCAACTGGGTGACCAAGTGCCCTGCTCCACGACCCACCACCCTGTGATGCTGGGCCTCCATCACATGGACTGACACTTGGGCTCTGCTGAAATCAGGGAAAGAAGACATCCAGTGGGTTCCTAAGCACAAAGGAGCCAGTCTAAAAGGTTGCCTTCTCAAAGCCAACTGCTGCAGTCCTGCCACTGCTACATGTCCTGATAGGTCAACCACAAGTCCTTGTCACATAACATGACATATGGCTCTCTCTCCAAGAGGCCCCCTGATTGCATTTGTAAAGACAAATATATACACAGGGGCAAACACCTTTGGGAATTGCTCAGAGTTGTGCAGCTCCAAGTCAGTAATGTAGCTTTTCCATTTGGTACTAGGGTGTACACTGGCAGGAGATGTACGAGAGCCAGCTCTAACTGATGTGGGCTCTGTGTAAAGCATGCTCTGTTTTCTCATAGTGTGTTTAACACCACTTGCTGGAACAATGTAAGCAAGTTTACCAAGGATTTTTTGGCAGGACAGATTGGAGAGTGCTAGAGAAAAGATATTTAATTCTGTAAAAGAATGCAGGGAAGTTCATTTACAAATCTGGATAAAAGAATACACGCTAGCATGATCCCCTTTAATAGTTGCAAATTAGGCATTCACGTATCAAAGCACTCGTTGTTGCTTGTGAACACAATGCTTGTACTTTACTGCCACTTTACTTGACTAAAGTTAAAAGAGAACAAATGAGACCAAAATACAAAATATATAAAGTAAATGCTCCTAAAAATTATCAAACTGAAAAAACAACACTGACTCTGCAGAAGTTCTTGTCTTGAAAGAGTAAAAATAATTAAAATTCTGAAAAAAAAAAAAAAAGAGACATTCATGTCAGTCATGGAAAGAAAACGGACTAGAACTGACTCTCCATTCTCTTTTAAAGCTCAGAGATTTGAGAATAGGCTGTAATGAACCTGTAGTTAAGATTAGCTATAAAAATCATGAGGGAGATAGGAGAGAAGCAATCAAGAAAGACTGGTGAAACACTCAACAGCATGACTTTCAGAATGGCAAAAATAATAAAAATGATCACGAAGTGATCTGTGAATGGAGGCAAGAGTCCTCTGCTAGCAGTCACAGCCTCACCTTCCTTCCATAGCAGAACAAGACTAGCAAATGACCAGTTTTCATTAAGTGCATCATAATTTGGACTCTCGGTTAAGTCATCAGCACAAGAGCTAAGAGAGAGGCCAGAGGGAAGCATGCAGGCAAACCGGTGATGAATCCACTCGCTAGCAAAGAGCTGCCTCAGCTTTAAACCCTACCCCTGCCTGCAGATATGCCTACCAGCCTGCTGCTGGACTAGTTTTGCCTGGACCAGTGTCTGCCTGTTGACGCACCGTGCACCCATGAATGATCAAGGTCAGTCCCGCTGGAATTCAGGGGCCCTGTTAATGGGGGCGGAGAAAGGACAAGGGCAACCAGTCACTTTCACAAGCACATGCCTTTTGCCATTAAACTCCAAATCAGCATTTTTGAGTTTGAGTGATTCAATCATACAGCTGCTCATTCAAACACAGCTCAGCAACCCATGTCAGTGCAAAGGAAATTCTCCAAGTCTAAAATCCTCATTGCTGTTCACATGACACAAAGGATAGCACTTATTTTGGGCAAACTAAACATCATTCCGTAGATGAATTTCTGCTCCCTTCTCTCTATGCACAGGCATCCCCACTCAGGCTTCAAACTTTCCACGGCTTGAGGAGAGTCACTTTTTCCAGAAATTCAGGACTTGCCCGACTCCCTGCACAGTTACAAAAAGATGACAGGTACCAACCTGTAGAAGGTAAAGGAGTGCTGGAGCAAACAATGTGAGAGGGTAGAGTGACTGGTATGTTGCTAAAGCCAGGAACACAGCACTGAGGAAGGCACTACCTGTAAAGAAAAAAAAATAATGTTCATTTGTAAGGAACATTTACTATAAACAGCCTTACAGACAAGAAGTCCAAACTGGAAGAAATGCATAACCCTCTGCAGGGCCTTTACAAATATCAGACCACCACTTAAAGGCATTTTTAGCAGAACGTGTCCTGGAGAGTGTTCTTTTCTTAACTACATTTTGAATGGAGAATGACTCATACCAAGGTGATTGTCCCACAAGAAAGAACCACTGACTGGTTCTATCTCCTATCATGCACATATGGAAAGAGATTCATGTCATTCAGTCTATATATAGACCACGCTGGCTGCTGTTTATGCATGGGAATGCATTCACTTCAGTCATATCCACATGAAACAGCTGTTATACTCATATTGGGCATGCTGGATAACCTTGTCACCAGAATGTGTTAGGGCCCTCAGCAAAGCTCTGTGAAAGAGAGCAAGTGAAAGTCTGCAGTTGAAGGAATGAAGATTACAGATACCAAAACTGAGGATTAGCACAGCTTTTCCAAGTGGTCTTAAAAATATGAATGCCTTTATTGAGGAAGCTTTACTTGAGGTGTCTCAGGTTGAGCTAAGTGCTGAGTACTCACATTGCCAAATTACCAACACCAGAAATCAAGTCCAAAAGGTCCCAGGTTAAACAATAAAAGTACAAGCACCCAGTACAGTAGCCTGGTTATAGCTTTCAGTCTTATGTCACTTGATGGAAGTCATCTGTAAAGATATAGCTCAGATAGCAAGAATCCTGACTCAGTGCACTGCACTAATTGTCAGCCTACTGACATCAAACACTCAGTAAGCTTCTCTCTGCTTCCACCCTTTGAAAGAGAAAATACAGAGTTACCTGGTGATGAGCCTCCTCCATTCTTCAACTACACTCTCCTAGACAGAAACCTCCTTGTCCTCTATTTTATTGAGTGTTCAATTTTGCACAGAAAATCACAGTCATAATCTGATATCCTCTCTTTGCACACTTTAAAACCTAGAGGCTGCCATATTCCCAATCAGGGAGAAAACACAGGGGTACTATTCAGTATCAGTGAACAGTGAAAAATCAGTTTAACTAAAAGGACTCCACTTGTTTTGCTTTTGCAAATGCTTTTAAATCAAAACCCCTCCTGCCTCAGTTAATCAATAACTGGAGGAAAACTTTCTTATGGAAACACTAATAAAAACAATCCATATCCGCTTTCTTCACAATGTTTGGGTCTGGTTGCTGCTGGAGACAAGAGATCAGACCAACCTTTCCTCTGATCCAGCAGAGAACTCCAAAAACTTACGCGACTGGTACAGATCACATATGCTAAATGACTAGCACTGGGGAGTCATAAAATAAACAGAAACCTGGCATTAAGCACAAAATGAACAAAACAGCTATTCTGTCATAATCTGCTCAACTGTGCCAGTATGGGTCTCTGGTTACTGTTTCTGCTTCCCCAAATCTCAATTAGCTAATTTGAAACCAAGCTTACAACTGTGAGGGAAAGTCAAATAATAGCTGCAGGCAACTGCTTGCTTTTGAATAAAAGTTCAAAGATACACGTCGAAAATAAATTGTATACAACACTTCAAGTGCATATTCATGTACAAAAGAGCAGAAGAGGATTATGTCCTCCTACACACAAACACGTATTTCTTCATAAACAGAAAACTATCTGAAGTCATCCAGGAAAAGGAGTCAGTTTTTAGAGATGAAACTTCTAGGTACACTGAGGTGAAAGGAAGTTTTGACTTGACTATAAAGTCTCTTGATCTCGTGATTTCAGGTTTGAAACTTTGACCTTGCTCCAGTCCTGTTTCTCCTGTGTTTCACTGAAATCTTTATAACAATCATATCTGTAAAGTTCCACCTTGATTTAATCTCTGCTACTTTTCTAATCATTATAGAAAATCATAAAGAATAATTTTTTCTTCATTGCGTTACCTTTTATTGTAGCTAAAATGAAGAATGCAATGACAGTATTGTTGATGGCACAGGTGGACTTTGCCACACAAGACATCACAGTGTAGGGGTTTAACAGATAGCTGAAAAAGACCAAAGCTCGAGTTACATTCAAAGGAGACAGCATCTAATTAAAGTGATGTTCAAAGGAAAAACAGATGCACTTTGCCATTTCTTTTTGTTTATTTACATTTGATGGGATCCTCTCATCACCAAAGTAACTCAGCTGAACATGTTCTTCGGTCTGGAGCAAAAAACAGATCTTTGGACTACAGCCTTAGGCACAGTGGCCACAAGGAGCACACTGGAGAAAAGACGACAGCTGGGAAGATGTTTAAAATGCAAGTTCTAGCCTAGAAAATGACGACCAAAAATGTTTCTTGCTTTGCAGAAACATTGTGCATTTTTTCAGTCAGACCTAGGATTATTGGGTCCAAACTAAACTCCTTCTGCTACTTATATCTACTGGGTCTGAAGAAGTAATAAAAATAAGAAGACAGTATGACGGAAACAAATCCTTAGACATTAGCAGAGTTTCTTCCAACCCAATTGCACCTGCACACTCCTGCTACAGCAGAGCAATTATTTATGTTCACAATGGCATGATCTGAGCACAAAACCTGCCAGCTATGAAAATCTGGCATATTTTAATTGGAATTACGGAAAGACAGCAAACTCTGAACACCTTTACCTTCCAGAATTCAGCCACACTTTAGTTAGTAAGGATGCCAGCTCCTTTTGGAAATGAGAATTACAATAATCCCATTTAACTAGGTTCAAAGCACAGAAAAATGTTTGGAAGGATTACCAATACAATAAGCAAGATAATATGCTACTGATCAAACTTGCTAATAACTAAACCAACCATCAGCGTGAGTAAACAAGGTTGATGATTTCCTAATTATCTCTTTACATTTTTCCTACTTCTCTGAGTCCCAGCCTGCCTTTTTCTGTGTTTCCAGAGAGAGAATCTACAGCAGGATAGGTACAATTTAATGCCAAATTTGCTGTGGTAATGTGCAACAATGTCAAACACAAAACAGTCTGCAATTCACTGACTCTACCTTTCTCACCCTGGGGAATTTATCATTTTACAAAATTCATATGAAAATAAGAAAAAATAACATCTAATGGAGAACTCTCTCTGGCATAGATAATTTCAGATATTCAGATAATAATTTATCAAAACCCCAATGAAAAAAATAATTCTTTGACATTAAGTACCTTGCTTGTATATTATTTTAGTTGAAGCTTTCTGAAGTAAAGAAATAGTTTAGTTACAGAGGAACACCAAGGCATAACATTATTAAGATGACAACCTGATAATATCTTTGAATTGTTGTAACCAAATCCAGGATATTCAAGTTGTGATATTCAACAACGATTTTGTCCAACTGCTAAAAAATTCTCCTAACTTTTCCAAAAAGACACCTGAGCTATTTGGGAGGCATAGAATCAATTTTGATAACATTAGCAGACAGGCAAAATAAATGGGAGCGTGATCTGTGCAGACACAACATTCTTGCTGCCAAATTAATGACGTTATGCTGTTAAGCCTGTCTTAGAGGGCCCAAGTGAATTTCCTTGCTGCCAACAAACATTTGGAAAAGCATCTGCTTTTTACTTTCAAACTGAATATTCAGGGCTAGGGGGATTTTTATGTATAATAGGAAATTCAGAATTTCTGGGAGGAAAAAAAAACCAAAAAATCTTCAACAAATGCTGAAGCCCCAAATCAGACAAATAAAACCCAAAGGGAGCTGCAGAACCAAAGCAGCCCACTGCAGCCTACAAGAAGCAATACTTACAATAGTGCTACCTTGAGGGGGATGTAGTGCATTTCCATGGGCGTCTGGATGAGTTCAGCCACATCTGGTGCATATTTATCCAGTTCTATTAGGAGCTTTTGCTTTTTGAACTGAACAAGGGAGAATGACCAAAGACTGTCAGATGAGGAAAGTAATTATTTCTTATTACTCGGTATTTCCATTACTGTAGAACATATATGAGCCCGAGGCGTGCGCCAAAACTCATGTTATGTGAGGTGTTGTACAAACAGAACAAAACCCCCTCTCTTTTCCTAAATACTTGACAATTGAAGTGGAAGTCAGGAGAAAGCAATCTCGACTTATTTGAACTTCCTTCATTACCTGTGTCTAGCTCTTGACACAGCTGACAGTGAATTCACCACACTAAAGTTTAATACTTTCAATCTTCCTAAAGCCTGTCTGGACCTCCAGTGAAAAGCTGACTTTATAAATTCACAAGCCCCTGAGAAACCAAGTCACAGAAGCATGCAGTCTTTGTTATTTTGAAGATGGATACCTCTATGCCAAATCTCCTTTAGGGACCCCAAATCTCTCTCTTTAATCTATCTTGTTCTATAACGCTCTCTACAGAGACAAAAGAGAAATCTGAATAATGAACCTACTGAACCATGTCATGGTGAGACAGACGTAGAGAGATGCTGGCAATAAATCCTTAACAAGTGAAGTAGTTCACACACGGGATTTTTACACATCTGCAGTTCTATCATAAGTTATCCCTTCAACCGCAAAGTCAGAGGACCAGGAACAAGTGCATAGCTGGATGGGAGACCACACAGATGCTGTAGGAAATGCAGCCTCCTTGTTCCTGTTGATATTGAATCACTGCCCCTCTAGGATGGCAGAGAGCACAGCATTGCTCACACACAATGTTCTCTGAGCTACTTTCGAGAGAGAGCTGGGAGGAATCACTCACCTCCAAACACGTGTATTTATAATTTGAAGGGAACAAGTAATATTTGGTGTCAGACTTTCGCCTTGCTCACTAGAATGATTTACATCACCTCAGCATCCTTGGAAGGTTTTACTCCTTCCTTTACATGTTTCCAGTTCGTGTATTAACTCACGCTGTGTGCAAACACAAACCCTGTTCAAGGTAAAACATTCCAGGCTCTGGCTACAAAATGTACAGACAATTGTAGCAGGAGCAGAGGTGAGAAAAGGGAGCGCTCAAGTCTTGCCAAATACATAGTCCAGTAATTAAATTTTGCATGCTGCAAACTGCCACAAAGACTGAAGGTGGGTTTTCAGTACACGTTCTAAAATAGCACAACTCCTCTTGTGTACTGTGACCCTAGACTTGTCTGCATTTCACTGGCTATTGCACTCTCACAAATTTCTCAAATTCTGTATACTCCTTTCAGAACAAAGAATCTACACTGCTGTGATCATCATTCAAGTGTAGAGTGGTAGCTACAGTCACTAATTTGTTTTACACTGTAATATTGCCACCACAAAACTTAAAATGCCTCAGTTGTTTACCACATTCAGTCCCCACGTTTATTGATCATCCAGATATGATCAGATTTACTGCAACAAGGACTGGTTGATACTGCATCCTCTGGTGTGTGTTTTCTGTGGTACAAGACAATTATACTTGCTAGGAGAAGAGGATGAGCAACACTGGCAAGTCAGCTTACCACAACTTTGTTGAAGTCCTGGATGGCCAAGTAAAGGGCAACAGCAGTTAGCACATCAGTTATCTAAAAAAAGCAAGGCATAGACAGACTGACTGTAAGCATAATAAACAAATGCAGAAAAAGATATTGGACTGAACTGCAAGGCTGAATAAGGACTCTGATCTGACTCAGCTCATGAGAAGAAAAAACGAGCTTTAAAAACACTGGTGATTTGTACATTGTGCTCACACACACTGCTTAACCTTTGAAGCCATGAGAATTGGGAATTAAGGGGAAAGAAATTGTCCATGGAAAGAAGTAGGCGAGGGTAATAGAGAGAATCACTGGTCTAATTAGAGCGCAGGCAACACTGGGGCAGTGCCTATCTGCCTAAATCCACCTGTCCATTAATCCAGCATGACAGTGCCTTGAGCTCTCCCAAACTTACCAGGCAGCAGTACAGTCCTCTGAACAATCAGCACAAGCACAATGCAGACGGCCGTTAGCTCTGGATGAGACCCGCCCAGCAGGGATCTGGGGAGAGAGATGCTCCACCAGGTGCTATGTGCAGCCAGCTGTATGATTTCTGTCCTGATTTATGCAGAACTTGGAGAATAGTTTACAAGAGACATTTGGAGGACTAACCGATGTGTGCGCTCTGCAGGCCTGGGGTTTGGCAGTGGGTTTTAGTGAGAAACACTGCAATGTAGGGATTAGGCGGGGGGGACAAAATACGCTGACCTGTAAGAGGTAACCTTTGAAATCTGAAACCAAAGGCCAACTTCCCGTCCTTCTGTGGGTATAACTATCTAACCAAGAACTCACAAAAAAGAAGGAATATGTACAACAAGGGAAAAGCCCAAACGTGGGTTTGTACAGACAAAGCTGCCTTTCTAATTAAACCGTGAGCTCAGCCAGCATCTGAACTACAGGGAAGCCAAAGGTCCCTGATTCTCACAGCAGTAAAAGGAAAGTCATACTCAGCATTTCACAGAACGGGACCTTTCAAGAGCAGTTTTCCAGGAGTGCTTACCATGAACACCAATTCAGCGTACTCAATCAGGAAGTGAAACAGATATATTATCAGTGGGGTCTAAAAGAGAGCAGAAGGGAAACCCGTGTCAAATACTGTCCAGAAAAAACAACCGGTGATTTGATGAGAAAAATGAAGTAGTACTACGAGAGAGTGCAAAAGGTAATTTTCCTTAGCCTTTTCTACAACGCTGTTACTTCAGAGTAAAGTGATTAACCAAAGCACATTTACTGGTCTTTTTCCTTGCTAAGTTCTCAATGCACATCATAAAAGGCACCATCAACTTTGAAAATTATATTCTATTCCAACTTTTCAATTCTACTAGTATAGTGGTAGAGTTACAACAAAAAGCATATAAAGAACAGCTTTAGAAAATAATTTTTTCTAGACAATCTATTTTTGCAGGTTGTTTGCAGGTACTTTTGAAAGCATTTCCTACATAGCTGGTTTCACTGTTTAGCCTGTTGTGTAGATGAGTCTTTTATAAAGCAAAAAGAAGAAAGCATGTACAGTCCTATCATTCTCTTACTCCCACAGCTTTTCCCTTCTAGAGTAAGAGGAAGAGCATGTTTCTGAATTACTCCTATGACAGAAAAGCTTAATCTGGAAGTACTATGTTTACATGGTGTAAATTCAGTCTTCACTGTGAGAAAATACATTTCTTTTGAAATACTTCTAAAATAATGTCATTGTATATATAAGTGTGGGAAAATATTTCACAGTCTGCAAGAAAACTCTGTAAGAAAGAGAATCTATTGAAGAGAAACAAGTTTTCAGAGGTATACAAAGTATCTGCCTCACCCCTAGGTGACACTGTGTATGAGTGTACCTTCATATCAATAGGACCACTCAAGGGCACAAAATCCCACAGGAGCTTAAATGTTTGGAGGAACGAAATGTTTTCAAGATGAGGAATAAATGTACTGCATACTTGTGCCAATGTTCATATTTCTGCAGAAACTCAAGATGCTGCTATCCAGTAAAATTGTGTTCAGACTCACAATGACACTGTCTCTCCCTGCTCCAGCTTCTGCTGACAGAAACATCTGGATACGAACAGAGTATTTTCCTTATTACAGATTTCCCCTATTTCAGACTCTCCTCATGCAGTAACAAATATTACAATGTCTACCATCTGCACAGCAACAAGTTATTCTGTCATGAACTGTATTTCCTCATGGTGCTAGTCGCTACATATACGAGTATTGCACAGACAACTACACAACTCCAAGTTCTCTGAAGTCTTTGGGACAAGACTTTGACAGCCTCTGAGCAGTAAGACTAAGAAATGTGCCACTTGAATATCACATTTAAAATGAAGCATGCATACCGACCTCATGAAAAATAGCTCCAGAATATGGCGAGACCCCTAAATCCAGCAGGGCTAATCCTTCGACCACTGAAACATACAAAATGCCCACATTAGAATCCTGTAATGTGGGAAGAGAAAGATCTCATGATGGTAAAACTATAGTTTTTAAAACACCCACACTCATAAGAATCTCACATTGAATTGCCACCTGTGTGACACAAAACCTTACAAAGCCACCAATCAGCTAAAATTGACTGCTTGCTTACTTCTGCCATGCAAATTTCTTTAGTAACTGAATAGTCAGTCGTAATCTATTTATTTATTTCAGTTAAAAACATTACAGCTGAAATGTTTTGCACTGAATTATACATAAATCACATGTATGATATTCACTGATTTCAAGTCATCTATTAGGTGAAACATGGTATCTATGCTGGAAAAATACTTAATTCTAAGAGGACAAATCACGACATAATATAGAATTTGAACTATTTTGCCTAATTAGATGTAGAAAGACCTGAAACATCCAAACCCACAATAAAAGAGCAGAAATGAATACATACTACCAGGCAAAGCTAAAAGCTTTATCCCTTGTTGAAACTTCCTGACATTTTGCAGCCTTAATTCAGATCCTTCGCAATCGTGTAATTACAGCTTGCACTGCAATGTATGCACATGCTTTTTCATCCGATCTCCACGTTACTGAGCAGGGATCCACGTTCCCTGGGGACTGATCAGCATATGCAGTGAAAGAAGCGATGGGAAATGGCTGCATTTGTTCAGAGGGAAATGAGACAGGAGACTACAGGAAGCAACAAGAGGTTCTCAGTACAGCAATATAGTGGAGAAGTAGATTCTGTCTCTGCCGCAAAGTTCCTTTATGATGACAGCCCAGACTTTTCAAGGTGATCCTAACTGTGCTCCTTACTATCCAGATGCCTTCCTTGATGCTCTAAGGTAAGATTTAGAAAGTACCCGTTGCTGCAAGGCAATTTTGGGGAGCTGTATTTTGAAACAATGAAGTCTGAAGTGCTACACACTGTGCAGCAGAGGCCTCAGGTCATCAAATGCATTCATGCTTTTGACCTTTATTACTCTGTGCCACTGTTTTCCACCCAAACCTGCAAATAATTTTACCTGCATAACTACTGGATATTATTTTCCCAAAGGGCTGTCTTTAAAATAAATTAAGGTTCCTAATGGGCTCAGATGCTATAGAGATGAATGCCATCGAAACACCTTGATTAAACCATATCTCAGTCTTCAGAACAGAATTTGAATAACGTTGGTAACAACATGTGGGGTCACAAACTGAACAAGGAAAATGAAACGGTGAGTAGCTCTGCACGAACTGGGAACCATGCAGTCGTGTTCACCCCACAAGACAGTGCTTGTGCAGTTACAGCGTAATGAAAGCGACTCAAATCAAGGCTGTTGAGACTACGTATTCAGGGCCAGACTTCGTCATTCTTCCATTTTACGTAAATCTGCGACACAATCCGTTTGTACAAGTGCAACCAGGCCAGCTGCACACAATGGCTAAACCCCCGTCCTCCTGCTTTCGGTCCCGTGTTCCTCCCGTCCCCTTGCAGCTGCCGAACACCCGCGCTGCCCTCGGGGACAACTGCCGCGGAGCATTGCATGCAGTTTTTTTGTC
>NW_009593712.1:0-18563 GCF_000690535.1 Cariama cristata
ACCCTGCCCGGGGCCGAGATCCAAGCGCCTGCTGTTGAAGTTGTCCTAGATTCCTCCTGTGGAAAAGAGGATGAGATGGGTAAAACTAAAAGCTCTGTATTTAGAATGCCTAAGGTTTCCCTTTCTAAAAGTTTTAAACCTCAGGCACAGGGTAAGTCTGGATTTGACGTTTCTGTGTCAGAAGCTTTTTGTTATTCTGTAACCGAGGAGACTCCTGCTGTTTTTTCAGGCAGTGTCGAATCTCATGTGCTTCCTGACAATAGGGGAGATAGTGGCTCTAAAAGTACTAAATTCAGAATTCCTAGCCTGGGTTTCTCCAAAGTTGATATTGGCTCTTCTAAAATTGGACATGATTCTCCATTACCAAAAGGCGATATTACTCTTACTAAATTTCAAATGAATCTAGCACACTCAGAATCAAAGATATCACCTGTTGATGAGGAGAATCTTTCAGTTACAGATTTTGAAATTTTAAGTGAAGATGATTCTTTTGAGCAAGGAAGTCTGAAGCCAGGAGAGAAAACACCAGCTGCTGAAATAGCTGTGAGTGACACAGAGTTTACAGTTAAAATTCCCAAATTCCGAAAACCTAAATTTGGAATTTCTTGGTCTAAGGGAAAACCAGGAGATGGTGACATTGTTTCCAAATTGGAATCTGAAATTTTCAAGGGAAGAATAACATCTGATATGACAGATACTGATATTGAAAAACCAACTCAGATCCCTGATGCCGAATTAAGTGTAAGGATGCACAAACCTTCACCTGAAGTTGTTATGGATGCACCAACTTTGGATGCCAATCTCCCATCAATGGAAGTTACCGTGCCACAATTAGAAGTGAAAATCCATGGCCCAGATTTAAAGTGCAAGGCAGAACAGGAAGTAGTTTCAGGAGAGAGGGACACTGAGGAAAAAGAAAATAAATCTAAAACATCAAAATTCAAACTGCCTTCATTTAGTTGGTCGCCAAAGAAAGAAGCTATTGCTCCTTCTGAAGTTGAGGGACATCTGGAAGAACCCACTTTGTCTACCTTATCTGGAGACACAGAATCTGATTTAACATTTCCTACCCCTGAGAATCAATACCTTCATGTGGAATTTGATACATCAACAGAAAAAGAGGGTGAGAAGGGCAGAAACAAGAAGTCCCAATTTATCATGCCAAAGATATCATTCCCTAAAATTAAGGGTCAAAAAGTCCAGGTCTCTCTGCCAATACTGGAAACTGATGTTTGTGGTCCCAAACAAGAAAAAGGTGTTTCAGTACAGAAATCTGAGAAAGGGAGTGGTGGAGAAGGAGCAGGAATCGGCATGAAAATGCCAAAAGTTACAGTCCCGACTTTGGAATTTTCCAAACCAGAAGTCAAAGCTTCCAAAATAGAGATGGATCTTAGCATGCCTACAGGTGAAGTCATACTTCCTACATGTAAAGAAAGTGAGCTGATATTGAAATCAGCTGCTGCTAATGCCAGCCTGTCCACCTCAGATGTTAAGATGATAACTGAAGACTCCCTTGAGGTGAAGAGTCCTGACACAATTGTTGAAAGAACATCAAATGAAATTGCTGTGAGTGATGTAGAAATAAAAATTGAAGGTCCTGAAGGGAAAACAAAAATGTCTAAATTCCAAATGCCAAAGTTTGAAATTACACATTCTAAAGGGAAAGGGTCAGAAAAGGAGGTCAGCCAATCCAAATCAGAAGTCAAGGTTCCTGAACTAAAAGCAATGGTAGAAATAGCTGACATTGCTGTTGAAGCACCAAATTTGGAGGTGAAATGTAGTACGGGAACAGAAACTCACAGCCCTAAAGTCAAAATTACCGAAGCTGACAATAAGGCATCAGGGGCTGATGTTCACCTCCCATCAGCTGACATTTCTATCCCAAAACCAGATAGTGTTATTCAGGCTTCAGATGCAACACTAAAAATCAAAGGGGAAACAAAGCAAGATGGAGATGGAGAAGAGAAAGAAGGACATTTCAAAATGCCAAAATTCAAACTTCCATCCTTTAGTTGGTCACCAAAGAAGGAAGCAAGTGTTAAACCAGATTCTGGAGCAAATTTGGAAGATCATAAACTTGCTGTAATGTCAAGCAGAATAGACACAGAAGTGAGAGGAACTGCAACTGATGATCAAGGTACTGAGCTAGCTCTTGATCTGGAAATATCTGCAGGAAAAGTTGAACAAAAAAGTCCAATTAAAAAGCCTCAATTTGTTATGCCTAAAATTTCACTCTCCAAGATCAAGGTTCCCAAATCTCAGACTCATTCACCAAAAGTTGAAGCTGATGCTACTATTCCAAAAACAGAAAGAAAGGGTGATGATTCAATACAGATACCTGATATAGAAAGAAGTCATTCCAAAAGGACAGAAGAAGGGGCACAAATAAGCATAAAACTGGCTGATGTTAAGATCCCCACTCTGGAGTTTTCCAAAATAGAAACTGGAGCCTCCCAAACTGAGATGGGAGTCAGCTCAGCAAGGATTGATGCTGCTCTGCCTCCCTCAGAGGGGAGTTTTCAACAGGTTGTCCTAAAATCGAGTTCTACCCATGAAGATACCATTCAAAAAGCAGGTATTAATTTCCCCAAAGAAGCAGCTTCAAGCGAGCTGAGGAGCCCTGAAAGAGTAACAGAAAGATCATCACTTGTGGATGGAAGAAAGATGAAATTGGAAGGTCCTGAAGGGAAGATTAAAATGCCCAAATTCCAGAAGCCAAAGTTTGGAATCCCCCTAACAAAAGGGAAAGGCCCAGAGACAGATATCAGTTCTCCAAAAACAGAAGCTGAGCTACCCCAGCTAAAAATGACAAACAAAATTGCTGACATTGCTGTGGGAGTTCCAGCATCAGAACTTCCATCTGAAATGTCAGATCCTGGAGCAGGTGTTTGTCAGATAAAAACACCCCAAGTTCTGACAGCTGGCATCAAAGCTCCAAAGGTAGACATAAGCCCCCAGTCAGTGTCTAAACCAATGACAGAAGGAGCTATTGAGAGCCTTGAGGAGGAAGAAATCAAATTAAAAGAACATCATGAAATAAAAGCTGAAGAAGTTCAGACTGAAGAACATCAGGGATGGTTTAAAATGCCAAAATTCAGAATACCTGCATTTGGCAGGACATCCTTAAAGGAAAAAAAAGATGATGCTGATATTGAAAGAAGTATGGAAAAAGCTCAGGCAGGCATTCTCTCTGCCGAAGTACAAACTGAAACAAGTATTCCTGAAAATACCCTCTCATTACCACATGCAGTCGCTGAAATTACTATTGGAAAAGAAGGGATTCCAAAATTAGGAGATTCTGTGAGGAGTTCTGATGTTAGCTTGTCAAAGTTGGAAGGAGATACTTTGTTATCCACAGAAAGAACAGATAGTAGAGTAAATATTCAAAAAACTGAAACTTACGCAGACATAGTTAAGCGTGGTGCTGAAGGACAAAGAATGCATACGTCCGAATTCACAGTGTCTTCAGTAGAATTGTCTAAATCATACCTAAGTGCTTCAGAAATTGACAAAGACAACAGTTTAACAAATAGGTTTCCTACATGTACTCTGACTCTTCAACAGCATAAAGTCAAATCACAGGATACAGAAGTCCCAAAGGTAGAAAGTTCCACTAAGTTAGAGACTTCAGGAGTAGGATGTAAACCACCATCAGCTGAAATTGCTCTGGATGCAACACAGGAGAAAATAGATGTTAGTCTTCCAAAGGAAGAGCTAGATATTCAAAATCAAGAAGCAATAATTAAAAAAGGAAAGATAAAGGGTGAGATGAAAACTATGGGAAAAGATAGTGAAGGAAGCCAATTAGAAAGGCCTACATGTGAACGATCTACAACAAAGGGATCAGAAGATGGTGTTTATGTTACAGCTAAGCTGGAAGATCTAAAGGTAGAAGTTCCAGGCGTGATGATGGATGTTAAAATTGCTAGAATAGATCCTGAAATGAAATTTCAAGTGAAAAGTGTTGAAAAGAACATGTCTGCAGGGGTGGCAGTGCAAGTAGAAGATAGAGCAGAAACAAGTAAAATTAAAACGTACAATTTTAAGATTCCAAAGTTTGAAGTGGTGCATCCAGAAGCCAAAGGTTTTGAAGATGATATCAATTTGCCAAAGTCAGAAGCTGATTCAGTATCTAAAACTGATATAGGCACAGCAGAAATGCAGTTTCAAAAATCAGAAGGATCTATTGGCCTGAAAAGTCCTGCTCTAGATCATAAGGAAGCATTTGCCAGAATAACAGTGGCAACAGTGGACACATCACAGGGTGGCCCAGAAGTAAATATAAAAATTCCCAAACTAAAAATACCAAGATTCACTTTCAAAGCTCTCCCAACAGAAGCTGATGTTTCAGTGTCAAAAGTGGTAACAGATCCAAAGGGATCTAGTACTGACATTGAAGTAGTGCAACTGCAAGCAAGCTCTGCTATCCCTGAAGAAACACCAGTGGCTCTAGAGGGTGGTATTCAAAAAGCAAAAAGCAAAATTCTAACACTGACTGAACCTGACATTAAAACAGCACAGATGACTACTACCATAGAGTCCTCTCTTTCAAATGCAGGGCAAGACATTCATTGGTCTTATGTAGAGGGCCAAGAAGTGAGTGAGAAAGTAGAACCTGAACATGTTGCTATTGAAAAGTGCGAGATTTACACTACTGAAATACTGAAAGAATCAGAGATTCTCTCATCAGAAGTCAAAACTGCTACTTTGGGATTCTCATTGCTTAAGGTGAAGTTGCCTGAATCACATAGCAACTTAGAAGTGCTAGTCCAGCAGCCATCTTCAACAGAAGATGTATCAGTGAGCAAACCTAAATGTGCTGATGAAAGCTTCGGAGTAGCAGCACAGAGGAATGGCAGTGCTGAGCTTAAACTATCTGATAAACCATACAGAGAGACTGAAGAATCTAGTGGAGAATTAAGTTTGCCAAAGTTGAAAACATCTGCTGTTGAAGTAAAGCCTTCCAGTGAACTCGAAGAGAGTCTTCCCGATAAGTCATCAGAGGGAATAACTGCAGGTCCTCTCTCTAAAGATGAGGATGTAGTTGAAGCACTAGAAGATGAAGAAAAAGACATAACCAATGAAAAAGAAAAGACTGATAGTAAAAGATCTCCTGGAAGATTCAAATTTTGGCTTCCAAGTATTGGCTTTTCATCTTCTGGTGATGAAACAAGCACAGATTCAAAAACAGAAGTAAAAAAATCAGTTCCAGAAGATGTGAAACCTGCTGACACATCAGATAATGATTCTTCTAAGCAAACAGAAAAAACTGGATGGTTTAGATTTCCCAAGCTTGGTTTCACATCTCCTTCCAAAAAGGCTAAGACTGTTGACAAGGAAGAGATGGGTTATAAAGAGGTAAGAATCTCAGATGAAGATAGCCCATCAGATAAACCTGATGTATTTTTTGATGCACAAGAAAGCTTATCACCTAAACAAACAACAGAGGCTGAAAAAGTTGAAATTGATGGGGCCTCATCTAATGTTCCAGTTGCTCGAACTATTGTGACATCTTCAGCAAGAACTGAGCTGATCTTGTTGGAGGAAGAAAAAGATAGTCAATCTAATATTCCTGGAGATACAACCAAATGAAGATTTTCTTTTCTGAACCCTCAATGAAAATAAAATAATCTACATGTACAGAAAAAATGTTTTCTTAATTTTTTAGTAACTGAAAATTAAACAAAACCAAAGCTGATATTCATCAAAACAGTTGAACAAAATTTACCACATTTAAATTTTCAAGTACATGGATGTGCCATACTGTTCACTAATAGAAATACTGATTTCTTCAAATTTGCCCCAAAGGCAACAATTATTACAGGTACAGAGGAGCCTGTAGTTTTAGCAAAGTCTGAAAAGATATCTGAACCATGAAAGTAAACTGTTGAAAGGCTTGATGATAGCAAAAAGACTTGTTAAATAAGCTTCTCAAAAACATACCAGTTATGTTTAGTTTATAGATTATTTGGAGAATGGAGTATAAACTAGTACTATGAGAACAATACTTACCTGTTTAGATTTTGGACCTTTCTGACCTACTTTTGCTTTCATATTAAAATATTTTTCTTTATTTCAGCTAAGATCATATGTATATTCCACAAACATTTTAAAATGCAAAATAAAAACAAAATACTAGTGTAGAGAGACTAACACTTTAACTCTTCCTCTCTTCTCTTTTTTTTAATATTGTGATGGGTCATATTTAGCCTTAAAAGAATTTAAAAAACACCAACAGAATAAATTCAAGACCAAAAACCATATAACTAATTCACATTTTTAAGATACCAAAATAAAACCTGCTGACAAAGAATAATTATTAAAATGTGGATAAATAAATTTTAATGTATATATTTACTCGATAGTTAAATGCACAGAATGATCTGCCACACTGGTGGAATTGCTTCAAAGATTTTCTGGGAAAGGAGATGTATATAATTATTTGCTTCTTTGTTTATTTTAATGCTTCCCTCAAGTGCACAACGAAAACCAGAGTGCATATGTGACAGCCTTCACATGGATCATTAAAACACTGTCTGTATTCTTAATTCACAATAAACTCATCATATGAATAATAACTTGAATAGTGTGAGTTATTGGTAGTGCTGTTAGCATTTTCTGATTCTGAAAATCTCAGCTTAAATTTGCAGAATGTTTCAATATACCCCACTATCTGCTGAAGTGGCTGCTTAATGACAGCACAGGTTCTAAATATGGTGGTAATGGAGACTTTTCACTCGTTACAATCCTGAGTTTTATAGATTGGCATGTGCAGACATGCTTCATTATAGTAGTTTTCTTATCCTGTATTTTCTTTCTCCATATTCTACTTCGAGCAGGGAAAGCAGACGCAGCAAAACACTTAGAAACTGGGTTGTAAAGGAAGTATACTTGGTTGTCTAACCATCTGTAGCTTGAGATGTTCTTCATTTCTATACCTTTACAGTAGGCTTAAATATTCTAAAGAGAACTGCTGGCAGTTATTCTAAAGAGAATCCTAATTATCTCTGAAGAGACTGTTCACATAAGTGTTAGGCATGTATCATTTATTTGGATTACGCAACATTTCCTGAAGTTTCCCTAAGTATAGAAGTCATTGTTCAACAGACCCAAAATTACCACATCAGACAGCAATGGCATATACCAGGACTGAGGAAAACGTTGTGATCGAGACAGAAAAACTGAGTCCAGAAAAAGGTAATGTATGAAATAAAGGACATCCCATTCTAACAGCAGCTCACCTGTGCCTGCAAAGCAGCCTTCACATAAAATGCTTCTCAGGTAATGTCCATTTACTTACACCCACAAGTAGGAATCCACCTAGACAGCACTGAATGTAGGAGTCTGGTGCAAAGGTGACAAAATCAGAGCAATAATCACTATGATGTTTTTAAAAGATGAATGAAATAGTTAAGGGAAGAGCAGTAGAGAAAAGAAGCAGCAACAAAATCTTCCTCCAAACAGGCTACTGTCAGCTTTGAGAAAGGTTAGCGAAAAAGCAGCCAGGTTAACAAGTTATTACCTAAGAGTCTGACAGCAGGAAGAGCTAAGAATGGAGCTCAAAAGGGTGCAAGGGGCACAAACAGAAACCTGCTGAAAACAGACATTTTGTCAACAGCCTGATTCTGACCCCACCTGCATACTTAGTTCGAGATGCTCAGGTTGTTCTTTTAACTGTGGTAGGTTTCCTTGATTACTGCTACTTATTTTTTAACATCTGAAAAATCACGCTGTTCAGCTAAACATCTAAGTACAATCTCTAGCCAAACAAACTTACAACTGTGATTTGACATGCAAAAGAAGGTATAAATGCATTAAAAAGAAAGACACTCCCACCTCAGTAAGTTCATGCATTGTTAATACATTTCTATTGGTTGGCTATTTCGTTGTTATATTTGAAGCAGGACTTCTCACATATCTCAAAGGTAAGACAGCCAAAATTAATCCTGAATGAGATAATACATATGAAGATAGAATGGAATGGAATAGAATAGAATAGAGTGAACAGAACAGAATAGTTTAATTGGAGGGGACCTACAACCATCATCAAATCAACTGCCTGACCCCTTCATGGCTGACCAAAAGTTAATGCACGTTATTAAGTGTATTGTCAAAATGCCTCTCAAACAGTGACAGGCACAGGGCATTGAGCACCTCTCGACGAAGCCTGTTCCAGTGTTCAACCATCCTCTTGGGAAAGAAATGCTTCTTAATGTCAAGTCTGAACCTCCTCTGATGCAACTTTGAACAATTCCCACGCATCCTATAACTGGATACCAGGGAGAGCTCAGCACCTCCCTCTCCGCTTCCCCTCCTAAAGAAGCTGCAGAGCGCAGAGGTCCGTGAGTCAGTGGTCATGACACAAGAGCTATCTTCCAGGGATTATGGAGGTATTTATGACTGTCAAAAAATTAAGTGTAGACTGATACAACATAAATGGTAGATGAAGTTTTCTCAGTACCTGGATGAAAGCAACGAAGATACGATTTATCTGCAACAACTGGGAAAGGAAAATCCTGGGTAATGGGCAAAAAAAATGTAAACAGAATACTAAAGCTTTTGGAACAAGTTGGTGTCTAATGTGTGAAGCCAGGTGACTTCATAGTCCTATGACCTCATAAACCTATGGAACCAGCTAGGTTCTAGTTAGGTGGGAGTGTTGATCTACTGGCGGGTAGGAAGGCTCTCCAGAGGGACCTGGACAGGCTGGATTGATGGGCTGAGACCAATGGCATGAGGTTCAACAAGAACAAGTGCCGAGTCCCACTCTTCAGCCACAAAAAACCCATGCAGCGTTACAGGCTGGGGAACAGTGGCTGGAAAGTGTCAAGCAGAAAAAGACCTGGGGGTCCTGGTTGACAGCCAGCTGAACATGAGCCAGCAGTATGCCCAGGTAGCCAAGAAGACCAACAGCATCCTGGCTTGTATCAGAAATAGCGTGGCCAGCAGGACCAGGGAAGTGATCGTCCCCCTGTACTCGGCACTGGTGAGGCTGCACCTCGAGTGCTGTGTTCAGTTTTGGGCCCCTCACTACAAGAAAGACCTTGAGGTGCTGGAGCGAGTCCAGAGAAGGGCAACGAAGGTGGTGAAGGGCCTGGAGCACAAGTCTGATGGGGAGCGGCTGAGGGAGCTGGGGGTGTTTAGCCTGGAGAAAAGGAGGCTGAGGGGAGACCTGATCACTGTCTACAACGACCTGAAAGGAGGGTGGGGGTTGGCCTCTTCTCCCAGGCAGCCAATGACAGGACAAGAGGGAGTAGTCTGAAACTTCACCAGGAGAAGTTCAGGTTAGACATTAGGAGGCATTTCTTCACAGAAGGGGTCGTTAGGCATTGGAATGGGCTGCCCAGGGAGGTGGTGCAGTCCCCATCCCTGGAGGTGTTTAAGAAAAGACTGAACGTGGTACTCAGTGCCATGGTCTAGCTGACATGGTGGTGTTAGGGCAAAGGTCGGACTCGATGATCCCAGAGGTCTCTTCCAACCAAATCGATTCTGTGTTCTGTCTTGCTGTCATCTGCATTGCTGTCAGCAGGGCTGTAGCTGCAAGGCACTGCACCAAAGCAGGCACTCTCAGAAATGAGACTGCTGGCAGCTCCGCATGCTCTGGACGTGCAGTAGCTCTGCGTGAAACCCACTCAGGTAAAGCCGGGCTGGTTCACTGAAGTTGTACTCCATCATAACACAGGTACATGAGATGAGCTGATCAGAGTATCCATGGTCAAGATCCAAACCAGCAACTTTTTCTGGACATGAATAAACCAATACTGAGAAAAATCTGAACTGCCTGCGACCAAACTACAAAATCCATCCAAGGATAATAAATGCTAATGAACACTACTGGAGGCCCCAGTTTACATTTGGTACAGTCCTTAACTTGAAGAAATCATAATCTAAATGAAAGAGACAAACAACAGGTGGGTGGATAGGGACTATTATTAACCCTGTTTCATAAATGGAAAAGAAAAGCACTAAGAGACTCAAAACCTGGTTATAATTTACACCGTATTCTACCTTTGTAATAGACAACAAGTAAATTAGAATCAAGCTATGAAGGGACATAAAAAGTCTCACAAGAAACCAGGGAAATAAACTCAAGTTCCTCTTAGATCTAGTTCATTATCTTAATCGTAAGCCCCTCCTTCATACATGGAGGAGAAACAACACACATGATGCCAGTAAAGAAAATAAAAGAGCACTCTCATAAGCATAATTTTTTTCCTTTATAAGCTGAACCTTATCCCACGTGAATCTTATATTACCAGAAGACAAGTCTCCCAGCTTGCCCAAAAACTCTGTCCCACTGACAACTTATCCAGCACAGTCAAATTTGAGCTCACAAGTACAGGAGAAAGAACTTTTCTTCTTATTCCTGCAATATCCACCCCCCCAAAAACCAGTGAAAACGTAGCTTCGAGTGCCATCTAGAGGAGCGCACTCATCTGTAGAAAATAGTTTTGTTGGTTAAAGATGTAACTTCTCAAAAAGATTTTCAAACTGACCCACCATTCACATATGCTCAGTGCACTGGGAAAAAAATCTGTCTAATGTCGTTCTTGCATGCAGGTATTAATACAGCGCATGGTCGGATATAGTTGTTGGTACAGGATAATAAGGCTGTGTAATGGAGCTAGTGAAAACCCACTGGGGAGGTTCTATTTTGCCAGAAATTTTAATTAGTGAATGGAAATCTCAAAATATTAAGCAGCCTCTAGAAAAGAAATAGAGGAGGAGAGCATTGATTTGTAATGGTGGATAAAACAATCCAAGGAATCTTGGAAGTGTCAGGAAGAGATAGCTAAGGAGCAGCCTTGAAACCAAAAAGTGGAAAATTGCTTAGGATCATGTCCAAAATACCTCATGGGGAAGGGGCCTTATTTGTATGGGGATTTGTGTGTATTCACAAAGCTCAGAGACAAAGTGCCAGGACAGGGGGTTTGCCCAGCCCTCCTGTGGAGCCACGCTCAGGGCTTTCGCCATGGACTCTCCCGCCTCTGTTGTACATCAGTCCCAAAGCAAAAAGTTCTCTTTGCAACTCCACTTCCAGTGTCAGGCAAAGGCGCTCAGCCCTGGTGAGGTTCCCAGACCCCCAGCCCAGTGTCACTCTCACCACTCCATGGCTGGAGCACATGCCCTGCTTTCCTTTCCTATCACTTCTGAGAGTTACCTAGGGTAGAGCCATCACGCAGTGGTGGATATGGACATATGGCACCAGATGGCTCAGGTTTATGGTCCCTGTGTGATTGCAAAAGAAACAGCAGCCCAGAGACACAACGCTGGTCAGGGCCAGCACCAGGAGAGCCCTAAAAGAGCAAGGAGGCTCTCCAAGCACTGCCCACAGTGCAGCTGGGATGCCTTTGCCACACCAGCGCTCACGCAGCAGCTTTGCCCCGCTCCTCCCATCCTATTTGCTGCATGGGGCCAGCACACAGACATCCAAACATCCCCAGACACTCAGGGGTCCAGCGTATCTGAGCTGGAAGCTGGCCCCAGGATTTAAATCCCAGGCATTTAACTCTGGTGACTAGCCTCAACACTTTAATGGTTAAATATTTCCCTGTACTTCTAATTCCTAAATGCTTTTAAAAAATCTGCCCTCGCTATTGTATATGATTACTTATTTGGCTCAAATCTTACAGGAGTTTATTAAAAATATGCTTAAAACACATGTAAGCAAACACTGTTAATAGAACATTAAGGTTGAAACACATAGCTTCCTAAGATAAAATAGCACAGCAATAATGATCTACGTCTCTGATGTATTAAGATCTGGTTCTATCTTCCACGTTTGCTTTACCATCAGACAGCTTGTCATATAATACTGTATGCATTTCATTAACTCTGGAATGAAGTAATCACACAAAAAAGGAAATGTCACACACTGACTAATGGTTTTGCAGGTAGAGTCAACTATGAGAAGTTCTTGCATCATCAAACAATGTGGACACCACAAGGAAGCGATTTCTCTGACAAAGACATAAAGAAGAAAGCTCCTTGTTTTGCACAAGGAACAAGATTCAAAAATATTTTTTTGTTTCTATTTTAAATATATATTTCAATTCACTTCAGAGTCTGCCTCTCCAGTTACAGTCTTTCTGTCCCTGCACATCGTCCAGATTCACTGCGTATTTGGAATTCCAATCTCGCTCAAAAAGATTTTTTAATTGTTCCTGGATAGGCAGTTGCCTTCTTTGCAGGTTGGTCAAATTCTGTTTGATAATTAGTCCCACGCCAGCTGTATTAATGAAGTAATCTTCTGACCAATTGGAAGTCCCTATGCAATGGAAAAGTAGCTAATTAGAAAACATTCATTTCCCACTGTTCTGTTTGATCTCCATACTTGTCCACATTGCCTAGCTTTGCTGATTTGCTGTACAACTGCAAATCTCATTAGGACCAATGGAGCAGCAAAAATCAGGTCACCTCCTTCTTATTCCAGACCTCAGGTTTTGGAAAGTCAGTATTAACTGCAACCCTGAAGCTTCATAACCTTCTGATTCCTTACAGCGTGTGACAGAGGTGCATGAATCTACTCATTATAAATATGGGAATAGAGTGCAACATTTGGGCATTAAGAGGAGTAAAAGTCAGTGTTTGGTATGGGGTTTTGTGTTTAAAGAAAAAAAATACTTAATGAACTTAATTCTCTGTACTTGTTAAAGGAAAACAAGAGGAGAAACTGGACCCTTGATCAATAAATCCTCAGGAGCTGTTCTGAACTCAGCATGCAATGCCCACTTTTAAAGCAGCAAAGCTGAGAATCCAGCTGTAGACATTGTCTAGGGCTCTCTCCAAAGCTACCACAATTCAGAAAATCAAACACTGTGAAAAAATACGCATTTTATCATTTAGCACTTCTGGTGTTTGCCTTAGCCAGAAAAATCTACTGTCAATTCCAGAAGGTGCTTAGGCATGGAAACCAATTGTCTGCATATCTGTCTTCGAAAGACAAGTCGGTAAGAAACAAGTTCTAGTAAAAGCAATTGGAGTTGCAAGTCCTCAGCCTGTTGGAATATCAGGCTATTTGCTGGTTTGCATTGCTTGGAGGATGAGCTGACTCTAATGACAGAGCCCTTTCACATTCCTTTTTTTGAGGGATCCTAATAAAAGAGTGAAAAATAAACACCATCCTGACTTCCAGGAACTGAGCAGCAATTGACATTGCTGTTTTCTCATTTCCTTTCCTAGAGTTCTGTTCAACAAACAGTGCGTGGAATTAATTCCTCCCAGCAATTTCTTTTTATTAAAGCACGACAACGTTATATACTACAGCGTCAGCTATCACTGCATCATTCTGAGCGCACAGTCTGTGAAATTCCTACTGTGCTTGTCACAGGCTGTGCACTCAGACTTGTCATGCTCTGTTCTGAATGGTTCACAATCATATGAAATAATCTCTTACTGAACCTGACCTACATTATTGTCTCCCCTTCACATCTCTACTTCTTTACCCAGGGCAGACATTCTAATAAAGCCATATACTTTGATATGTTTATCTGCTTTACATGGCGAAATGAGGTCTTCTTTGATATTGCAGCTCATCCTATCTCAGTCTCAGTCCTATAGATCTGAAGATACTGTAAGTATTTGGAATAATGGAATACATACCAATATAGGCTACTTTATCAGTGACCATATATTTGTTGTGATTCATTCTCCCATAAGGAATATTTGTGTGATTCAGAACTGGAACAATGAAGAGTTTCTGGAGGGAGAGAAATTAAAAACATAAATAGAAATACCAGAGTGAGGAACAGACTGCATAATTGGACAAAGAATAGAATAATACAGAAAGAACAGAAGAGAATATTCCACACACTGTTATTAAATGTACCATAAAAGAGATTTTACTTTTATCCAAGAAAACTAACAAATAATACTTCCACTATACATAAAACTGGATAAGCAATTGAGATCAGATAAGGATAATGTCTGCTTCACAATGTTCCATTAGTGCACAGCTATTATCATTACAGGGCAGACAATTAAATGCAGTTTTAGGCAGCTGTTTAATAGAAATAGATCTGCATTTACCACTGATTGCTGCTCTTATTTTGTGCTAGAATGGGCTGATCACAGACATGAGGGGTACTGCAGGCAACGATAATGCCTAACTTTTTGTATTAACTCTTACTAAAATCTAAATTTTTGTTCCTTTTTTTTTTTTTTTTTTTGCTAAAACCCATTCCTCCTTACTTCTGTGACTTCTCTCTATCGTGGTAACTGCATCAAGGTCCATTTGTATAGGCAGTCAGCAGAGCTTTCAATTGTAAAAAACTGATAGTAATTAGACCAGTTTAAGGTATTCCATACAGGAAAAGGTCTATGAGAAGAGCACTAAGTTGCCATATAAACTATTACTGTAATGGTGCTCAGCAAAAGAAACTGGATAATGTCAAAAGTGCTGCAGCTAAACACGTCCTTTGAGATCACTAGTAGCTTGCAATAGATGCTTCCTCAAAGATTGTCTCTTGGGCCTTATTTTCTCAAGGACCTGAAACAGTCACTGCAACAATGGACAACTGGCTTCTTTAAAATCTGGTACTTGCACATGCAACTGGCAGCTTAGACTCAAAAATCAGTGTGGGGCTCATATCCTCAAGCTGTCTTTCCAAAATCAAGTTTCTTATCATACCACGTCAACACTGATGTGAGCATGTGGGTTGTTGAGAGCACGCAGGGACCTCAGATAGTAGAGCATGGCTGGGTCAGAGTGAGTCCAGCAGCTGACCAGAAGCCGGATTCGTACTTGGTAGTTGAAAGCTGCACGTCTTAGAGCATTGTCAATGGCTGGCCAGTATCTAGAGAAAAGTAGGCAGGTGGAAAAAGAGATATTTTTGAAACAGTTCGGCAGAAAGCTGTGACAATAAACTGAGAATACAAGTGGCGCTGTGCACAGATGGGATTTCTGATGTCTAGTAAGAGTAGCACTTGTGCCTTCACTGGAGGTATAAATAAGATTTCTGCCTTTTACCCAGCCAGTCCTTTTCACAGTGTGTTTTGAGACCTCCAGTCTCTGCCAAATTCAGTTGAAATTGATCAAAAATTTTAAAGCTTAGTAAAGTGCATGCATGGTGCCATCATGCTCATTTTCTTAGGAAACTAAAAGTATCAATAGTAACTGCAGTGTAAAGACAGATCATGCAGCATGAAGTAAAAAGGACAGTGCAGAGCCCAGAAGAAAGCCTAAGAGCCATTTTGCAGAATATGGCCATTTCAGGACCCTGGAGACTGTTTCTAGTGTCTGCAGTGGTCCTGTGCTATCAGCCAGCATGGACAGGCTCTATTGCTCCCCATCCCTCCTTGCCCTCTTTAGTATGCCATGTGCCCTCGAGGTTACAAACACAGCTATGCTCTTGTGAACACGGGGATGTCCATTTTCCTGACACTTGTGTTGGCAGTAGCTTAGAGCAAAATTTTTAACATCCTTCGCCCGAAATGCCCATGTAGCATTTTCATTCCGTAGAGCCTAACAAGTGCTGCACAGAGGAAGACAAGCATCTTTAGTACAGACTGCAGGACTGATACAGAGAGAGGTCCGGCACTTGCTTACAGTCCCATGAGCAATGATGAATTAATTTGCCTAAATTATTCCTTTTGGTCTTATGTACAAATGCCGGAATTCTCTAATCCTCCCTTGCATGTCATCCTATCATGATCAACAGGCCCGTCATGTGCTTTCAGGCTCAGGCTGACTTGTAGATCCTGAAAAACTTGGAAAAACATGCTATTTAGAAATGCTGGTTTTGAACAGTTTCCATTTTTAAAATATATCAGTTTCTAGTTGATTAACAGTCGGGCATTAAGACAGCAGCTTTGTTCCCTCTGCCTCAGCTGCTGGAGGAACCTAACCTGAACTAATCAGCCTCAATTCATTGCACTACAGCTGGTTGCTGTGGAGATAGCCTGAGGCCCTACGATGCTTTCCCTAGGCCTTTCAAACTCTTGTTTGCATCTGATCAGGCCCTAGATGTCACAAATTGTGGATTAAGGCTTCAGATGAAGAATGAGGAGTATTAACACACTCATTCCTGAGGGGGAAGAGAGACTTTCGGTGAACCTATTCTTAGCTAAAAGCAGCAGATGAGAAACCCAGAGATTCAACCGTACAACACAGAAACCAAAAATCCTCTCAGATGTTTGATTTATAAAAAATATCCTCCAAGGAGAAGCTGGTCTGAGATTTTGTCTCAAGGACAGTGGAATTATCTGTGTCTATTTATTATCCTACACTCTTCCTGCTAACACACACATGCCCAGCTGAACAACAGAGACTTTACACAGTCACACCACAGGACATGATGCATGGTATATCATTCTGGCTAAATGGCAACCTAGAGCTCACCTTATTCTTTACAATCCATATTGTACATAATTATTTCGCTTGAACTTCTTTCTCAGTCAGATTATTTGGACAACTGGAAAACTCAGAAATATTGTAAGTAGATAATACTCAGAGCACTTGGTTGCATGTAAACTTCCTAATTCAAGCGTATCTAAGAGGATTTGAAGTCTTAGTGGTTGCCCCATGACTGACTAACTTTCTGCGTTACTCAGATTTGACTTGATGTGCAGAGTCTGCATAATTCTGCTGTGACCTTAGGCAGCCCACTGGGACCATGGTCGTGGTCCACCACACACAGTTTGGTCACTCCAGATCACCACTACCACCTTCTCTTTGAGAGCTGCTGCTGCATGCATCCAGCGTGATTCAGGAACTTGGATGTCCTTAGATGGAATTATAAAAACCGGAAAATAAAAGCCCAGAAGTTTCTTTTAGAGACTGTTTCAGCTATCATTGCAAAGGTTGGCAAGGATAGTTAAGAATCACTCTCTAAACTGTGGGTCAAGTACATGAAATAGGCAGCAGAGCCAGAAGTCAAGAGTCTTCAGAAGTAAAGAACAGAAAGAGAGAAACAGGAGCAGAAGAGGGGAGCAAAGCAATATTTTCTCTGAAAAGTCTGATGTCAGATATATTTCTGCTGTTCCCGTTCCTCTCTCTATTCATAAAGTTGCTCTGTTGTATTTTGAAGGGTGCTGTACCTGACTGTCCCTAGTCTGGCACTTCACAGTTTTCTTGCTGTGTGAAGACCAGAGGAGGCTGCTTTAAAATGCTAGTGAAGCGCATGGGCAGTATTGGATACCATCCTTCCTGTCGCATCAGTATTTGCACAGTCCATGAGGTGGTCATGAATGCAGAGCAAAGCCTCAGTTGTCTGCACTCTGAATATTTTAATTGCAGAAGTGGGGGAATAGTATATTTTTCCTTTAAATAGTGCAGTCAACTGATTTGCTTAGAATTAAAATTGTACCTTTCTGGACGAATGAAACGACTGGTAGGGAAATATTCCATAACAGAAACATAGACAAATTTCTGTGCCTCACTGATAATACTAATTATAGCAAAGAGGTCATGAGTGCGACCTTCTGGACAAAATGCTGGAGGAGAAGCCTGTAAAGAAGAAAACACAGACGTCAGTGATTTCATCTTTTTTTTCGGTCAGACTGCGATTCATTTATATTCAGATCTGTTCAGTTTTCATTACTATAGCACAAAGCACTTGAGGTGGGCCACTATCATTCCTCATGCCTTCCATCTCCTGATGGGTCAGATACTTATTGATATATTGAGCCCACAGGTGATTAAAGGAGACCTGCACCCCATTCTTGCCATACTACCTGACAGCCTGAGCTGGGTTGACCCTGGAGGGGCTGGAGCACCTCTCCCATGAAGATAGGCTGAGAGAGTTGGGGTTGTTCAACCTGGAGAAGAGAAGGCTCCAGGGAGACCTTAGAGCAGCCTTCCAGTACCTAAAGGAGGCCTGCAAGAAAGCTGGGGAGGAACTTTTTACAAGGGCATGTAGTGATAGGACAAGGGGCAATGGCTTTAAACTGGAAGAGGGAAGATTTAGATTGGATATTAGGAAGAAATTCTTAACCGTGAGGGTGGTAAGGTATTGAAACAGGTTGCCCAGAGAAGCTGTGGATGCCCCATCCCTGGAAGTATTCAAGGTCAGGTTGGATGGGGCTTTGATTAACCTGGTCTAGTGGAAGGTGTCCCTGCCCATGGCAGGGGGGTTGGAATTAGATAATCTTTAAGGTCCCTTCCAACCAAACTGTTCTATGATGATTCTGTGATTAACCCTTGAGTAGTTCCAGAGAATGAATTATTATCCAACTGGAACACAAGTAACTGAGGACTGCTGAAGAAACTTTTCTGGCCAATGCTTAAACACAGTTTACAGCCTATCTTGTTATTTTAAAACATACTTACAGAAAAATAGGCTTTTGTCAAAATTCCATTGAATTCTGCTTCCAGAGGCCGATGCTTGTTAATGTAGGTAGAATAATTAAGAGGCCAAGGGAATGGGATGGTAGCATTAGCATGTCCAAGATCCCAGTAAGTACTAAATGTTTTCCAGAGGTCTTTGGCCAAGCAGCTGCAGTTGTATATCACAGCACCAAACTCTTTTACCTGCAAAGAGAGCAAATTATGTTGCAGCCCCAGAAAGAGACACCTCCAGGGTTTTCTTTGCTGTTTCTCTGTCCTGGTTTGGCTAAAACAGAAC
>NW_009593713.1:0-1032 GCF_000690535.1 Cariama cristata
CCCTCCCTTAAAAAACCTCCCCACGGAGGGCGGGCCGCCCCCGCTGACCGTGCCCCAGGTGTGCGGTCAGGGCCTCCGCCCCCCGCTGCCCTTCACCCTCCCCTGCCCGGCCGGGGTGGCTCATCCCACACCCCAGAAAAAGAAGGGCCTGGCCTGAAGTCTTTAGGTGCTAATCGAAATAGAGTAAACTAAAAGAAGTTTTAAAAAAGCCTCGAACTGAAAACTTCAGTTTTGTGTGACTCAACAATTTAAGAAAGCGTGCAAGTGTTTTAGAGGGCCTGAATGCAAATCCTTTCTGTGCAAACATGAATGTAAAAAAACAAACAACCTTAACAATTCTGTAGACAATGCATGTTAAACAAAAATGGAACATATATGCACATAATCTAGCAGGCTGCATTAAAATGTACACATGAGAAAACACTTCACGTATAAAGGGACCTGGCACATTTCCATTCACAGGAAAAATTTACGTGGCTTTTCAATAACAAAGCAGGTAACTACTTACCCGACGTAATGTTTTTACGCTGCTAAAATAGCACCATGTGGAACAGGGCATATACCTTTCCTATTTTTTCTGCATCGCTGCCCCAGCACCGGCCATGTCGAGGGCGCAGCGGTGGGCTTCTCTGTGGGGGAAAGGCAGAACCCCACTGGTGCCTGCCCGTGCAGCCCGGCTTTAAGCACCTTTTCTCTGTTAGGGGTGGGAGTAGTCTCTCCATGTAAACAAAAAGATAAAGTAATAAATAAGTAAATAAAGCCAGAAGGCAGTGGGCGGCTTCTGGGCTCCCCGCATCTGCTTCCCACAGGAAAGGCCCACGGCCCTCAGCCCCTCCCCCTCAGGCCTCTCCAGCCACAGTGGGGGTGGCCCCAAGGCCTGGGGTAAGGGGAGTCCCAGGCCACAATCTCCTCACTGGGCCGCAGGGGTATTAAAAATATAATATTTTTATATTACGTAAAACTATGTAATAGCCATGACTGCAGGGGACTGCTGGGGGCAGTGGCAGGCTCGCCCGGCCCCCCCCGCCCCCG
>NW_009593713.1:1249-11372 GCF_000690535.1 Cariama cristata
CTTCAATAACCTGTCAAGAACTGATGTGGGTGTGTAAAGAGCTGTTCGTCCCTATATCTCATTTTAGACGGATGTACATGCCACTTTCATATCCTTCAGCTCAGCGTAACATTTGCCCTTTCATGTTCTCATTTAAGCCACTGGGAATTCAAAGCTATTTCAAAGCATAATTATAGCAATCTGCATATAAAAGGCTATATGTCCTACGGAGGGTTCAGCAAAAAAAGCAAACTCCTTAAAAGAAGAAAATTAGGAGTAAATCCCACAACTAAGATTCAGTAAAGTTAATACATTTTTCATCTGATGTGAACAGTCTGTGGATTCATAAAGCCACCAGAAAATTGTCTAAGCCACTGCACCGAGGCAATCTGTGTAGATAAAAAAAAATAAGTAACTGCTACAAGGGGCCCACGGCTACAAAGCTTGCTGGCGGCCAGGCTGCGCGGCGGGTCCCTTGTTGACCTCAAGGCACCCTGCAAGGGGGGTTTGTTGAAGTGAGCTCTGAACGATCCTCCCAGAGCTTAAGCACTTTTCTTGCTGGGGGGGGTGGCTGTTGCAGGCTGTTGAGAAAGGAGGGGTCTGTAGCAACAATACTTGCTTAAGACATCATAAAAGAGATACGGAAGAGGACTTTTAAACAAGTACGTCCATCAAGCGGTCTTCATGAAAAAAAAATTTCACTGTGATAATGAATTGTATAACATCATTTGGGTTTGACAGTATCGTATCACCCTATTATATTGCAAAATTGAGATTCAGGAATTATAGCCACAAATGCTATGCATGCTGCATCACAGAAATCAGTTCATTTGTAATATTCCTTACACTGAACCTGCAGAGTTAACCTCATGAAACTCAAAAATGCTAAAAATCATTGGAGTGTTTTTAATTTACGTTACTTGCTTTACGCACTTGGCTTGAAATCTCTCTGACAGTTAGAAATATATATTTTTTAAATTTAAAGTTAAGCTGCATACAGGACTTGAGGAACATTATAATAAATTAAAATTGGAATATTTGCAACATAGTGATGAGCACTGGTAATACTGATTTTCTAGGATTATGTTTCAGAGGTGGTTTCCCTACCACACAGCTTCTTCTTCTCCCTCTTTCTAATTTTCCTGGGTTTATGTTTTCTGGGAATTATGTTTTGAGGTTTATGTTTCTGCGATTATGTTTCAGAGTTGGTTTCCCTGCCATATAGCTTTTCCTTCTCTCTAATTTTCCAGTCTCCTTTACCCCTGACTTGCCATCACACTCTCCTTCATGCCAGTCACTTTTCAGTTCTCCTTAAGCTCAGTCTCCTTCATCAGCTTCTTTCTTCATCACAAATTTAAACAGTAGGTAGGGGTTGTTTTCAAAGGAGTGTAAAGGCACTGGGAAAGCAACTCCAGCGGATCTGCCTTTTGCCTCTCCCACTATCCCCTGCAAAAGCCACCAGCCATTTCACCCTCCCTAGGTGACGTGCTGCAGAGAAACCCACGCCTTTCTGTTTTTCTAGGAAGAGCCTGGTAATCAGCATTTGGCTGAGAAGAGCCTCACAAAAAGTCAAAACCAATGCTATCAACAATACCAAAGATTAGAGAATTTGCATCCTGAATATTTAGAAATGCAGAGAGGTATGACTTTTCTATAAAGCTATATTGTGAAGAGGCTCGAACACAAGATTTCATTTTAATAATGGCAGATGACAATGGTCCGGACCCTCCAAGATACTGGAACACTTTAGGGAAATCAGTAAAAAACCAGGAAATGTACAACTAACATTTCTGTATTTATAGCCTCTTAGTAATAAATTGCATGTCTGTTAATGTGTACCAACTTTGCTCTTTCTCTTCTTTGAGAACGATATTGCATTGGTTTCTAAATTGTAAGAAAGATCTTTCAGTACAGTTTCAGCTCTGATTAAACTTTCTAGGCCAAACTACAGTAGTGAAATTAATAACAACAATTGTTTACTTTTAAAAAAACTTTAAAACATCCCTTTGATTATAGGCAATTCCAGTGTGAGCATGTATCGGTAAACATGTATTACAAAAAATAAAACGCTGGCAAAAACATTACAAGTAGAAAGGATTTCTCAGAAGTTCATGAGAGGCAGCATTCAGTCCTGATTAAAAGTGTTTTCTTGCTTGTTATTTGCAAATGCCATCATTTGCCTTTATTTTAAAACCCTGTATATTTTAGAAAATGGGTAACTTCAGGCTTTTAGCATAGAGGCATCGAAGCATATGGTAATCCCAGTCCCAAACACTAAAATGTGCCTGTCTGTGCCAACTCTTAATTACCAGCTCATTAACACTCAGGTGTCAATTGCTGGTGGCAAAGGCAATACTCAGTTGGCCTGGTTTCTGTCATGCACAATGTAATTAAATTGACCTCCGCAAAAGGAGCCCAGTAGTTGCCTGATACCACTTGGACACCGATTGCCGCACTAATCACAATCGTGTAATTTAGTGAATCACACAGTGTAATGAGGGAAAGACTCTGGAGAGTACCAAATTGTACTTGCATATGTAATAATGACTTTAAGGACAATTAGGGAAATAATCGCTGCTCTGTTTTCTTCCAAGCTAATAATGAACTGCAGTAACTATTTGAGTTTCTGTTGTTGATTTAAAACTTTAGCTGCTATCTTCTATTTTAAAATAATGGTTAGAAGCAATAAAAATGTAAAAAAAAAAAATTGTGCCGGTTTTGGCTGGGAAAGAGTTAATTTCCTTCATAGTAGCAGGTATGGGCTATGTTTTGGATTTGGGCTGCAAACAGCGTTGATAACCCAGGGACGTTTCCCTTACTGCGGAGCAGGGCTTACACAGCGTCAGGGCCTTTTCTGCTCCTCACCCCACCCCAGCAGGGAGGAGGCTGGGGGGGCACAAGGAGTCGGGAGGGGACACAGCCGGGACAGCTGACCCAACTCACTCAAAGGATATTCCATACCGTATGATGTCATGCTCAGCATATAAAGCTGGAGGAAGAAGGAGGAAGGGGGGAATGTTCAGAGTGATGCCATTTGTCTTCCTAAGTCACCGTTCAGCGTGATGGAGCCCTGTTTTCCTGGAGGTGGCTGAACACCTGCCTGCCCTTGGGGAGTGGGGAATGAATTCCTTATTTTGCTTTGCTTGCCCATGCGGCATTTGCTTTACCTATTAAACGGTCTTTATCTCAACCCACGAGTTTTCTCACTTTTATGCTTCTGATTCTCTCCCCCATCCCATCGGGTTGGGGGAGTGAGTGAGTGGCTGGGTGGGGCTCAGCTTCCAGCTGGGGATGAACACAATGAATTTAATACGAGTAAAAAAGCTCCACCTTCATTGTTAATAGCCCCACAACAGATGATAGTTTCAAGTACTACTGGCTGCTTAGTTCGTATGCAAGAAACCTGTATTAGATGGTATGTCCCAAGAGAAAAGGGTGATTACGTGTACTTCACTGACCTCCAGAACGGGCCAGCATACAGTGGCCTCACCCCACGTGCCCTGTGAACATGACAGTGACATGAAGGAAACCAGCCAGGGCCATGGATGGGGGGAGATGATGGGCATGCCACTTCCCAGGTGAGGGCTCTAACTTTGGCACCAACATCTGAACAATGTGTACAAACACAATTACTCAGTTTAGCCAAGATTTAAAAAATGCAGCTTTCTCTGGTCAATGTACAGCTTGTACAGAGGACTCTCTGCCTTGGAACTTAAGAAGATGGGATGGGGGTCCTAAGATTGAGTTTAGTGTATTGAAGTTTTGGCACGTAAATGAAGCATCAAAATTTGGAGCATAGCTATCTTTAGCTCCCATTTGGCCAGGTAAGCAGCACCAGCAGTCATTTCAGTGCTGCTTCAATTTCAGCTTCCCCTGGTACACTGTATTATTTAGCACCTTACTGCTATATCCTAATGAGGTCACCTAGTGTCGATGTCTAAACTTGGATGGGATTGATCTGGTCTATGACAGAATCATAGAATCATAGAATCATTATGGTTGGAAGAGACCTCAAAGATCATCAAGTCCAACCGTATACCTGATGCCACCATGCCTACTAAACCATGTCTTGAAGTACCACATCTAAATATTTTTTGAACACCTCCAGGGACGATGACTCCACCACCTCCCTGGGGAGCCCGTTCCAATGCTTAACAACTCTAACAGTGAAGAAGTTCTTTCTAATGTTGAGCCTGAACCTCCCCTGGTGCAACTTGAGACCATTTCCTCTCGTCCTAATGCTAATTACCGGGGAGAAGAGCCCAATCCCCACCTCACAACCTCCTTTCAGGTAGTTGTAGAGGGCGATCAGGTCTCCCCTCAGCCTCCTCTTCTCCAGACTAAACAACCCCAGCACCCTCAGCCACTCCTCTTAAGACTTTTTCTCCAGGCCCTTCACCAGCTTCGTTGCCCTTCTCTGAACATGCTCCACATGCAACCACAATTCAAACTTGTGAATTTCCAAAAGGTCGGCCACACCTTAACTTCAGCATTTTGTCTTCATTAGTTCTGAGGGCTGTGAGTCCCCGGGCAGATCTCTGGTCTTACCCAAGTACTAAAATTCGTAACATTTCTGTGGAGAAAATCTCTAATCTTCAACTTTTTTCACCCCTGCTCATCCTCTGCCAGCAGGCAGTCTTTCTTACACAGCTTTTATGTGGTACCACTGAATTTCAGTACTGTATAGATTAGGTTCCCTCTTCTCATTGTTCGGTATTTTCCCTTGTGGTCCTCTGTTTGTCTAAATCCTGCTGTTGACTTCAGTAACTGAATTTTAAGATCAGTATGGTGAGGGCATTTGTTATTAGTGTCTTTGTGCATTCACTAGTACAGCTGGCTCTGCCTACAAATGGGTCTCCTATGCGCTATTGTTTTACCAGTGCTGATAAATAAAAATCTGACGTCCACACCCAAGTATGAGTAAGAAAAGGTATTTTGTCCCTGTACTGATACATTGCATGCATTTCATTAATCAGCAAATCACATACAATATGAAGCAGAATTTTTATGATACATGTAAGTAACTTTTTCATATATGATACAGAACGTCAAGTGTATTTTCATGGGGACATTGGCTGGTGTCAATTTGTACCACATGCTAAAACTAAAACTTCAAAATTCAAGACTCTGCTGCAGGTATTTTACATATAATAAAAATCCAGATCTTAGATTTTTCTTTTATACTGATACCAGTGGGATATCTGAACCCTGGGCTTGTGTATGATCAATTCAATTGTCATGGTGAGTGGTAAAAAACCACCACCAAAGAGTGCAAGCCATCTGATTAATAGTTACTGAGCTGGGAGAAGAACAAAGATATTTTAAAAAGTAAAAACTTTAGTTCTCTCAGAGTGAGGTAAACAGATTTGCTGACAAGTTTATGCAAAACACGTAGAAGGAGCAAAATAATTTCTAGAGATGTTACAAAATCTAAAGAATAGATGAAAGCATTTTGTCAATGATGTGTTTATTAAAGATTGTGAATTCTGGAGAAGTGATCTATCTAACAAAGAGAAAGCAATGCTGTGCAGAGATTAGGAACAAAAGGGAAGGATCCTTCTTGAAGAGTGACAGGCCATCAAGGAAAGACACTTTCCAGTGAAGTGCTAACAGATGTAGCAGGTGAGACTCAATCAGTTGAAAGGTACCCAATCTACAAACAAGAGGAATCCAACACTGTTTCATGCATAAGTTCCTACCTGCAAAACAGTGCTCAGCATGGATTGCATAAATATGCAACTAAGGGAGGAAGAAAAATTCGTGGTACCTTCCCAGCAGACATTTGTAAACATGTCTTGTGTTTGTTGAACAAAGAAAGCTTAACACTGAAATAAAGATGATGGAAATACTGCATCCATAATTGCGGGAGAAAGGAAGTCGAACTCTTTTTTAATGTACTAACTTACTTTTGAAAAACATTGAATATACCTGCCACCCTTTGACCTTTCATGCTCAGAAATTTTTTAAATCATTCTTTGGAGACATGAAGTATTTTTAGATAAAAACCACATTCAACAACTAATTTCTTTGCAGTTGTGTGTTGCAAAGGAACAGCTCTTCAGTCTGTGTAAGGACCAAGTGATGGATCCATCGGAATGGCTGGCTCCCCAGTTCATTCAAAGAAGGATAACCAACAAGGGGCTCCACGGTGAAGGCCCAGGGAAGTGAGCTCACTGTGCTAAGAAGCAGATGGTGATACCCCAAATATAAGAGTTAGCTGTAACCTTCCGAAACTCCAAACTTTTGCTTATTTTAGTAACTATTGTACAACATAAGCACACATAAACATTCCTAATAAAAATGCCTGATATTTAAAAGCATTTTCCATTCACTTTTTGAGAGGCAGTACACAATACAAATTCAGACAGAAGTACTGAGATACGTAGATGATCCTTATAAAGCACTTGCCTCGTACTCCTTTTACAACATTGTGAGCTATTCATTCACCACCTGTATTGCCTATACCACTCCATTTCTATTTCATTTTGCTTTCAAAGGAATCAAGCCCTTATTTTTGTCTGTTTCTGTTTATCCCCTCCAACACTGACTACCACTCTTCCTGATCATGACAGCTGCTGGTGATTTAACATACAAATGGTAGCCAGAAATCAGCAGGCCACAGAGTGTCATTTGTTATGCCATTTTGTCTTTGACTCCGCGTACTCAAAGGGCAATAAAGAGAAGGATGGTGCTGATATAATTCAAGGTGATGAGCAGATTCTTCTAACTTGAATGGGTTTCTTGTGATCTTCCATATCATTTAAGCGTTCAAAGTCTTCTGAGATTTTGATCTTTTAAGAAAGCCATTTTCTCCCAATTTAGCTTCTGTATGTTCAGTAAGTGCAGGGGGAATACAACAGGGTGTTAAAATACAAGATCAATCCAGACAGGTATTCTCACCATCAGCAAAACAGAAAAGTCTCTGTTGCTCTCTTCTTTCTTCTTCAAAAGCCCTAAGGGAACACAAATCCTGGGAATAGCATGGGAGCAGGGAGAGATCTTCACTTCTAGCAATATAGTCTGGATGGCTGCTGAAAAATTGACAAAGTTCTGGTATAATCAGCTTATATCAAGAGTGCAGAGTGATTAATTCAGATACCCTTTTATATTATCTCATTTCTTCTTCTCTAAGTTGTGAGTTCTGTGCCATGACTTTGAGAAGGACAACCCCGTATCTCACTTTTTAATTGTTTGCATTCATTGAATATTTATGTATATTCACTCAACTATAAAATTGTGGTTCTGCATAGATGTTTGGTATTTTGATTAATGGGTCAGTTTACGTTCTTTACAATGGGCCTGGCAGGGCAAGATGTTCACCTGTAGTAGACTGGAATTACACAAATACACACACCAGGCTAAGAACCTACCTTTATTCTCCTTGGTTTATTCAGACTAAACTGGAATTGAAGTAGGATTTTACCTGCACACCAACAAACGTACAAAATTCTTCAAATGAATTTATTTTCATGTCTCCTACAGTTTCTCTCATTATCTTACTTGTTCAAGGTACTGTCAGGCCAATTTAAGTGCTTTGGAGGGGGAGGAGTACAGGGACAGATGGAGAGACAGGACAAGGTTTTTCTTTGAAAGAGCAAACCAAGACCAAGAAGATAAAACAAGGACCTTGAGTAACATTAGTGACGACATATGCACAGGAAATGTTCTTGTTTGATTTATTTGAAACAGCTATTATTCTGCAATCTAAATACTCTACTATTTTACAATAACATAACATAACATCAAGGAAATAAAATTATCAAAACAAAACTCCATCTCAAAATGAAATATTCCTTTTTCCATCCTCTTTGGAATGTCTTTTTTACAATAGAGGCATGTTGTACCTGGCATTAATATAGTCTGTAAGAACAGGTTAGGTAAACATGTGTTGGTAATGGCATTCAAAGTGCTGATCCTGCAGCAAGGCAGAAGAATTGGGCACGATGACCTCCCAGTGTCAGGGTGCCAAAGGGCTGGGGGTCTCTCGGGACTGAGGGCTCCCTGGGGGCATCAGGACAGGGCCCACCCCACTAGCCTGGCCAGGATCAGAGCAGGCAGAGAACGGCCAGGGACAGCCCCAGCCCTGGGCATCGAGCACCTCCCTGGGGACAGGGCTGGGCCGAGGAAGGGCTGGAACACTGGCCTACGGGTGGGGGTCAGCATCTGACCTGGTGAGGGGAACCAGGGTGAGACACAGCCCCAGGATATCTGAGGCCATCGAAGTAGTCCAAGGGAGTCAGAGGAGTGGGCAAATCCTCTTTTTATACCAGCAATTCCATAAGCCACATTCTTACTTTATTTTTTCTCTGTGTCTTTCCAGTTTAGAATGCTAGTGTTCGGGTACTTATTCCAGGGAAACGGCAAAGGGGTATTGTTTCCCAACTTAACTGAGACAGTAATTCCGTTGTCATCAATAGGATGACTTAGGAAAGACTTACCTTCCAGAAATTTATCCAATTGTCCAGAATCTCTGAACTTTTCAACACCTGCCAGAGAAATACCAGGTAAGTCCTTCCCAGTAATGCATTATGTTAGTGTAAGATTTTCAGATGCCTTTACCACCATTACGTCCGAGTATTTTCTGATAATACTTTCATCTATACAGCTAACATGTCAGGAGGTGTGGTTTGCTCTCTTGATCTCTCTCTTCAGAAAGAGGGTAAGCTCTCTAATGGTTCTGTTGCATGCCTAGTGTCGCTCTGTGTGTCACCTACAAATACCTACTGAGCAAAATTTTTTGTACAATACTAAATACTCACTGGAGAGCAAACAAACGAGTCTATATTTATTCAGTAATTAGCCGTAGAAGGTCGCACATGTGCCTAGTTCCTGCACCAAGAGATGTTCAAATGCTTTTGTAGACTGGAACAGCAAAACAGGAGATAAACTTGCTGTTTAGAAACTCTTCTAGGATGGATATGGATGCAGAAATTATCTGAGATGGAGAGAATTGAATACAGATTTCTCACATCCTGAAAAAATATTCCAAAAGTCATACCATCTGCTCTGGAAATCTTAGGTACTTAGTCTTTAACATCTTAACAAACATCTTAACAAAATAGGATCCTGTTTTTAGGTGTTCTGGGAAGACATGTATTGAAGAGAAAACTACCAGAGAAAGAAATGCTGATAGAGGCCCTTTTTATACCACACCAATCATAGTGTTTGCCCATGATGTTGGCTGCTGAGGACAAATGCTTCTTTTATATGATGGGATAGAGACCCAATTTTGTTTTCCCAACCCTCCCTAATTATCAAATCCAAAAGGATTTAGGCTCTGAGTGGAAAGATGAAGAGCTCTTCATTTTTCTCTTTGAAGCTGTCCCATTTTGCAAAGAATAATTATATATTCTTTTGACAGAGAGGCCAAGGGCACCAAAGTACCTATTGCTCTCTAGACTACTAGTTAGCTCATTAACCTGCATGTGGGGAGATCTCAGTATTGTAGCACCCATGTGGTTTTACATTATTTTATATTATAATCGCTGCTGTTGTTGTGGTTTTTTTCTTATTGATTTAGGAACTAGGTTCTATTCCCACCTCTGCAATAAACTGCATTATGAAATTTCTAAATTATGCTTCAGTAAAATAAGGATAGTGATACAGGCATCTGTCATAACACTGGAGTATATTTTGCTTAGTAATAAAGAATATAAAGCACACAGAACAGCAGTCAATAGAAATCTAACTTTAAAATAAATGTTTTTTCAATTTCCAGCTATGCATAGATTTTTCCAGTGCTCAAGGTTATTTTTTTGGATGAGAACAGCAAGATTTTTAGGTTTTTTTTTTTTTTTTTTTTAGTAGATCTGTGAATATTAGCAACGTGTTCAGTGAAGTTGTAGATTTCACTCTGCAAATGAAGAATTAAACACCTAATAAGTTTGTATGCAAATGGTGGCTTCCAGTTTACTCCAGATATAATGGAAACAGGAAAGAAATTTCCCCAGCCCAGTAAAACACCATGCAGACTTCAAATATTTTCTGTTACTGCATTTCATGTCCTTATCCCTGAACAGTTGGAGGTCTGGAAATTATCTATATAAAAAAGAAAAAAGGTAAACTCCCTACTTTTGCCTGGAATTTTTTCTGGATAAGTGATACTTCTTGGATCAGATTTACTAAATTAAAAAAATAAATTATT
>NW_009593714.1:0-2142 GCF_000690535.1 Cariama cristata
TTTTTCTTTTCTTTTTTTTTTTTCTTTTTAGAGAGAGTTCTTGAATTTTTGAAAACTTTGTTTTGCATCTAGTTACTGCAAACAAATCAGTTTGTTAAGGTGTTAGTAAGTGGAAGAGGCAAGTGCAGGGATGTCGTCTGTATAAAATAGTAATTTTAGAAAAATACATGATTTCTTTTAGAAAGAAGTTATTTATTTTGGTGTGTTTTTGAGAGGGGGACTGTATGCTGCACAACATGGCAGTAGGAGGGCACGGGTGACAGAAGCAGGGGTAGGGAGACTGTCTGAGAGCGGGTTTAGTGAAGGGACGTAACGGACAGGAGAGAGGTATGCAAATAATGAATGACAACATTGAATAAATACCTGGACTGTGTCCTCTTTAGCACTGTGGAAAAAAGGCTCTAGTCAAATGACAACACGTTCCAAAGTGACAACAAGGAAATAATTAGCATAATGGATAATTAACCGATGGTACTTACTACTGCAGGGGAAGTTTGAGGGCGAGAGCCTGAGGTCGGGCGCTTGGAAGCTGCCGTGGATCACAGGCTCCCGCCAGGGCCGTCTGCTTGTGTTTGGGACTCGCCCTTGCCAGACCTGCTGACATAAAGCAATATTATGACAATTTGAAGTAGATAAAAGAGAAAGAAATGAAAGGCTTGGCATCCCCAGTTTTACTGAAAGGAGTGACAAAACTGCTGCTGTGGGAGGTTGGGACGTGGCAGCGCAGAGCCCGGAGGTGTCGGGGGTCTCTCCGCGTGCAGGGCGGCGCGGGCTGAGCCCCTCAGGTTTTCTGGGGAGCGGAGCACCCCGAGGGCCCGCCCGGGGGGGACGGGGGTGCTGGGTGCACGCGGAGCTGAGCTCTGTGGTTGCAGCCTGTGCTTTTGCTATTTACGTTTTGTGAGGCCTGTGTCACTGCTTTCCTCGGCTCCTGTCGGATCAGATGTAGACTAGTACATTGTAAAACGGAATTGGACTTCCCTGGATTTAAAGCGATGATTGAACATTCTAAGTTTTATAACCAGTGAGCCTTCAGGCTTGCGAAAATTTTGAAAACTTACTACCTTGTATGCTGTATATATGATTTAACAGTAATTGTGGGGTCTGCCTGGTTTCTGTGACACCTAGAAGTACGGGATTGTGCAGTTGTTACTTACGCGGGCTACTAAGGAAAGACACACAGGCAACAGATTTTTTTATTCTGATATACAAGAGAGAAAGTGACGGGGCATATTTATTGTCCCATTTCCTTAACGCCATCATTGGATTAAATTTACTTTAAATGGCAGGCAAGGGTCTGAGTCCAAGGGTGCTTGCTTGTACCGCAAGGCACTTGAATTGATGAGCAAAATCGGGGCATTATGCGAGCAAGTTGTAACTCACTTGAGTCGGGAAGCGGTGTTCAAGGCTGTCCTGTGAAAATTCCCCTCTGCTGCAGCGGAGGGTATGGTTTCCATACGTCCACTGCACAGCGCCGGCGTTCCCTGCGGTGGGAACAGGCTGGCTTTGTGATTTCTTTTCATTTACCCACAAAATCCTCCTTTATGCTCGCGGTCTCAGAAGTGTTGTGAAGCACAACCGTGCCATGTGCTTCCTCTTGTCCTGGGCCGAAAGCTGGGTTGCAAACGGAGGAAACGGCCGGTGCGGATGGAGGCGACGGCGGCCTGCAGCGCGGACCCTCCTGGGCACGGGTCTAACCCGCGTTCTTCACCCCCGTGGCAGAAGGCATTAGAGCTTGAGATCTGGTAGACTAACAAAGCCGTGGATAGGATCTGTCTTCAGGAGTATCAACAAAACAGTTTAATTACTGTAAGCAGAGAATTTTAATTTAAAATTTCTCTGGTATATTATTATCTAATTGCGGAAGTAATCATCATCGTAATTCAGAATAGTCTTTACTCAAAGGTTTTTCTGTAGGCAACCAGGGCCAGGAATTTACTCTTTCACCGCCTCGCTGCGGTCGGTGTTGTGAGGGCGTTCGTCCCAGTTCGTCCCAGTAAGGCTTAGGGGATCGCGAAGGCATAATCCCAAGCAAATCCTGGAGCGGGGGTTCAGTCGGGCGCGGTGCAGGCTCCTGGCGTACCTCGCCATCGCAGCAGCCCCAGCATGGGCACCTCGAAAGGCCGGGGGTATGGGTAAGGCTCC
>NW_009593714.1:2200-6375 GCF_000690535.1 Cariama cristata
AGGGGGGCACATAAAAATTTCAGGGGTTTTTGCAGATTTTGCTTCAGACTGGAAATGCTGTTAGTTCATTCTGCTTTGGGAAGCTCAACGATACAATCAGAAATAAGTGAGTGTGAGTCAAGCTGCTTCAAGCCTTAAATGTAGACATTCCTTTTCAGCTCTGGAGAGAGGTCAGTTCTGTTTCACATTACTCCACCTCTTGAATTCTACTACTTTGCTGCTTCACTAAGTCTCAGATGCTGTTCATCATTTTCTAGTATTACTAGGTAATAATTACTGAGTTTATCTATGTTCTGCTTCCTATAGCGAGGCCAAGGAGGGAATAAACTAACATTTTTAGACACCTCTGTGACAAATAGCACACACTGACAAGCATTTGAAAGTAGCAGGTGCTGCTGTTGCTTTCTTTTAAAACTTGTTTTGCATGGAGGTTTCTGGTGCTGGTCCGGTTTGCATGTCTCGGGAGCACTGAAAATGCTACTTTCCAAAATTTCATAAGCAGGGAAGATACTGTTGAGAAGAATCTGTAATGCCATTCGCTGCAGTCTGTTCTCCGAGGGGTTTTCAGGGGATTGGGAGATGCCCTGTTCTGTGGTCTCTGCCCACGGTCCGAGCTGCGTCGCTTTGCGTCCCTGGGTCGGGCACCAGCCTGACTTCCCTGAACTTAGAGCCCACGTATATTGAAAACCTGGAAAATAAATTTTGAAGTACATGAGGTGATGAGGCATCACACCAAACAGCTGAAACCAAAATTAAACAGTCAAAAGGGTGTTGCTGCACAGGGCAGAGAGGAGCCAACTTCATTTGCCCAGAGGAGACGGACCGTTGAACCTGCGTGGTTTTTACCGCACTGTCCAGAATGGGTTATGTGGCCACAGGAAGGGTTCTTATACCTGCGGTGTAGATGAAGATCTCGTGGCCACTTCAGATTAAAACATACGCTTTCCTCTCTGTTTTTATTTCCTTTAAGAACTTGTTTTATTCTGCTGCTTCAGATTTAATGCCAAGGTGGTAACAAGGAATGCCTGTGGGCAGGAGGATGAGCCTTAGCACCTCTTGATGTCCAGAACAGAGGATGACTGCTGCTTAGGAACCGCGTGTACGGACTGCGAACATCATTTTTCTAACAGTGCTAACACCGAGGGAGTCGCACCTGTTGGTTTATAAGAGATGCCTTGAAGTAACTGTTTATTACTTTCAAAGGCTTAATGTGTGTTTACCTTATGCACATTTTAAATGCAAATGCTATGAAGAGGTGATTTTGCTGTTAGAGACCAGCTCATTAAGACCAAACTGCAAAAAAAGTTCTCTTCCCTTTTGTTGTCATGATTTTGTGATCTGTTTCCGTGGCAAGGATGACCTCTGTAACTGTGAATATTTATCAAAAAATTCCTGCAACTACTCCTGTCCAGAAGGAATTTTACTGGGGTTGTATTTTGTGTATTTTCATGACGGTTTTCCAGTATGAACAAGGAAGGACACCGATGTCAATGATCAGGTGTTGCTTCAAATAATCCGGTTTTGTACCCTGGTTGGTTTGTAAGCGGTGGCAGAATAATCCTGCACACAAACGTGCAGGTGCTGCCAGAGGGCTGGGAGATCTGCTGGAGCGCCAGCAAAGCTTGGGTGTGTAGACCCGGGATTTTGGTTAACGTGCTTTATACACCTAACAGCCGTAAGGTGGGGAGTGGGGCTGGGTTTGGCCGCTTCCCTGGGGACTGCGGTGCTGAGGGCCGCAGTGCTGTTCCCAGCCCGGCGGAGGGGCGGCGGGAGGACCCGGGCAGGCAGGGGCTCCAGGGCTCTCCTTTGCCTGCCTATGTGGTGGTCCCCACTATTTGTGTTCCTTAGGGATTAGAGCAGTTGCCTGTGATTTATTATTATTTTTTTCAGTTTATTAACAATTATATATTGTAAACTTAGTTTCCCAAGTAATGCAGCAAAGTAAACAACATTTCCTTCCTACTACCCCATAATTATTTACTGAAAGGATAAACATGTGAATGGTTTTTTATTGCTATCCCCAGTGACATTTGGAGTCTGTTCTGCCATGAACATGTGCAGTTGTCATTCCCATGAGTGTCAATGAGAGTGCGCAGCGATTAACAAGGAAGGAGAAGGGGACCATTAAAACTGTGTCACAGTTGTGATGAAACTTGAATACATCCCAAGATAAAAAAATACACATTTGATGTAAAGCGTTGAGAGGTGAAGGTTTTGCATATGGCGTTTTATAACGGAGTGTGGTTCCTGGTAAGGGTGTTCAAGCGAGCAGTCCCTGTCAGCTGTTCCCTTCTACCTTCAGCAGTTTGGGCAGGGTGAACGTCTTAGTCATTGCTTTCCTTGGAGAATAAAGCCAGTGACAAACGTCGTTTTGTACTGTTACGTGCATTCAGAACCAGCAGTAAATTCTGCTCAGAGGCCGGTCTGAAATTTCTTCGGCAGCGTCGGTGGAAGCGCCAGGAGAGGGACCGCAGCAGTGCTGGGCCGGTGCCGGTGGCTACCCAGGAGGCTGCCCGTGCCCGTGGGGCTGCGTGATGGCTGTGTCAGGGTTTGGTGCGTGCTGACCTCGGGATGGAATCCAGCTACGTGTTGGGAGATTTGCTTTTCCTCTGGGATCAATTATTTTTTTTAAATGTCTGCTTGCTGTCAGCTACTACCCTGTGAGAGAGTCCATGTTTCAAATTATGTACATATGCTGCATTGTTATAAAAGAGTATTTTTATCCAAAATATTTTAGGTAGCTGGGAAAACTCTCTTTCAATGTGCTAGAAAGAAAAAAGTCAAAGTTTGCAATAGATGTAATCTGTTCTCACTGAAGTCTAGCTTAAGTTCTCACTAAAAGCAGCTTGACTTTTCAATGGGATAATTGCTATTTGGTATTAATTAGAAACACCAGCAGCAGTTTATAAGGTGAAAGTATACCTCTGTCACTAGGATGCTAAATAGTGTGCTTTGAGTTCACCTCTGTGTGATTCTGCAGATTGCACAGGAAAACGGAGGAAGTCAGGACTGAGTAAACCACAATTGGCTGTAAGTTTTGTGTAGCCAGCTGAGCGTTTCTGGAAGCCAAGTGTGTAACCAGCATTAACCCGGGGTGGGGGCACCTCCCGGAGCTGCCGGTCACTGCTGGCGAGGAGTCCTGGAGAGAAACAGCTTCCAGCCCTTATTCGAGCACGGTCAGAACGTGTGCAGCCGCCCGTGTTGCTCTTAGGACCTTTCGCTTTTGGCAAATAGGCCAAACATTTGTTTTCAGAGAAAAATATTTTGGGACATAAATTTGCAAGCTGTATATTGGTGGCTGAACTGGAATGAATTTCAGGACAATAAAAAGAAGTAGGTACTAGACAGGTTAAAATATGTCTGGTCATTTGACATTTGAGAAGTGAGCTTTCACGTAACCCCCTCCATTGCTGGCCCAGCTGTATTTCACTCATTTTTTCAGTTCTTTCTTTGGATTTACAGGTGGCAGTTTAAACTTCTGCGTACAGTCCAGGTTCTCCTATGGGAAGCATACCTTACTGTCTGCCCCTGAGGGAGGCTGCTGCTGTAAAAGGCTTTTTTTTCCCACTTACGTACTTGTCAGTAACATTACATCCAGAGTTGGTTCTTACAAAAGTGCGTCAGTCTTGCTTGCAGTGGCACAGGAAAAAATGAACGGAGTGCGCACTGAATTTTCCCCTTATCTCACTGTACCACATTTTATGTATCTTGTAGTGAGATGTTTTGTTTCTACGGTTTCAGACTTCATGTTTCAGAAGATTAATAGACTTAGCAGCCCTGTTTGCTAAGCTTAGTGATGATAACAATGTAATAAGTCATGAGACGGTCACAGATCATCTGGCAAGGCAAAATATGCCTTGGGCTTGAACTTGGAGCAGGTATTATTTGGGGAAAAAAGTAAAATGTTGAAAGAAGTATAAATAACGTGTCCTGACTTGGGTAGCTGTAAGTTCAAGTTTGCCTGAGGAGCCTGCCTGGGAAGCTGCGTTGACGGCATCTGCGTTCACCCTTCATGCGTACCCACAGATAGAGGGGCAGCATTTACGAAGTACGCATGTGGTGGTTAACGCAGCAAGCACAAAGCACGGAATTGTTCCCCCGGCTGAGCTGGGGCGCAGGCCGGAGGAGCGGGGAGCAGCACGGTGCCGGACCCCCGGCTCCTGGAGGAGCGGGGA
>NW_009593715.1:0-13260 GCF_000690535.1 Cariama cristata
CGGCTCCCGGGACTGCCTGGGCCGTAGCTGCCCTCCGTGCGCCGCCGCCCGGGCCTCCTGCTTTCTCTCTCTCTTCCCCCCCTCCTAGGCGGAAAATCTGCTGTGTCAACTACAGGAGAACTTTCAAGCTCTGACTGAAAATATAACGCTGAGGAATATCCTCTCTCGGGCCCGGGTTCCGAGCTCCGCGGCAGAGGTTTCGTGCTCCTACGGCTGCGGTTCCTCCGCGGGACCGGGCTTGGCCCCCCCCTCCTCCCCGCGGTCATGTGAAGAGGGGCTTTGCTTTTTAACATCGGGATGCGCTTTTTTCCCTAAACATCAAATGAGGATATAATGGTTGACGTTGCTAAACGCCTATGATGTAAAGACAGCTGAATTGCCCCCCAAGCCCGTTTATTTTTGCCTCTACTATGAAGGAAATCCTAAAAAAGGTTTTCCTAAAAGTAGCATCAGCTACCAGTGAACTAGTCTCTGTGCGGCAATTCTTGCTTTCCAGTAAAATAAACATCAAATTATGTGTAAAGATTCTGAAGGTACATTAAAAAAGCAACCACCTTCAAAAATGCCCCTTAAATCAGCATATTGCTGCATATGGTTGGTTTAAAAACAGCTGAGCGTGAAAAGGTGAGCCCTCAAAAAGAGGAATTAAGACCTGAAAGGGCTCTGAGTTTTCTCATTAGATGTACTTAGACAAACTACTTCTGCTTTCTGAAACTGCAAATTTATTACATTTTCCATTTTTTCTGAAACTTGATCTTTTAGGAAGTAGCTGTTTTAATGTAAGAGAAGAACAATGTTTTAGCAGCGCTAACGTTCCAGTTGAGTAGGTTGACTGACCCAAAATAGTTCCTTGGAAGAAAACAATCTCTTACACAGAAAATAAGCCAGTTCACTCATGGGCATACAGGAAGGCATTTGAAAATATTAAGAACTTGAATGCTTATCTGTTGCAAGAGAAAGTGGGATTGTCTTGTAATAATCAAGCCTTGTGCTTGCTTTATCTTGCATTAAACATGAATAAGTAAGAGGCTGAGACATCTGGAAGAAAGCTGCTTGTTTTTCTCACAGAAGGAAAAAGTGATAAAATTCTAGAATTCTTATTTATAAATAAGTTATCTTTAACTTTTTACTGGAAGAAATGGGCGAGCGCATTGATGACCTTGAGAAGCATGTTGCTGACCTGATGACAGAGGCTGGGATAGAAAACACCAATAAAGAGTTCGGAGTAAAAAAACTTTATTTTACTGTATTTTATTATTTATACTATGATTATTTTATAATTATAGTTTATTGTATTATTTATTTCCACTTAGTTTTGAACTATGGGTAGCACCTAGCATGAAAATACTGTTTACATATTTATCATACCTGCATTTACTTGGATTTTAAAGTATACTGAGATTTTAAAAAAATAAATTTAAAATTACCTTGGACTTTTTTGCCAAGAGCCAAAGAATGCTACTGCCTTTTCAAAAAAAAAAAACAAACCCAAAACTGTAGCTTGCTGCATGTTCCAGCCGAGTGCCATATAAAAGGGGTACTGCAAACTAGTCCCAAATATGTAAACTGAGTACCTCTGTAATAAAATGTGTGTGCCTTGAAGCACTCCTGCCCACCATTCCTGTCCCTCAAGTATGCTAACCTAGCTCAGGATTATTCAGCTTCCCAACGTGGCTCAGAGCACACCTCTTAAAGGACATTCACCCCAGACACAGCAGTAGTTTGTTCTTGCAGCAGTAAGATGGGGATGGAAGGAGCAAGAACAACTTTAGTAGTATTTTCAAACACTCTGTAATATAAAATCATGCTAAAGTTCAGGATTGCGTGTGAGATTTTATATCGCTGTCTGTTGCAAGTGCCACCCCTCCCCCAATGGATGTCTTAGTATTTATAAGACAGCATTGCTTCTGTGTTCTGTGGGTGCGAGCAACGTCTTCTTCCTGTTGTTGCATGCTTTCCTGATTTAAACTGAGATATATCAATTATTCTCGTCATTTAAGGACTGCTTACCCAGTGAAAAACAGCAATGTCTGTAAATGTACTGAAGTACTTCAGGCATTTATTTGTTCCGATGCCTTTTTCATGATAAACTTACAATGAAATAGCTATGAAATAATTTTCAGAAACATAGAAAGATAATCCATGAAGATGTATTTAACTGCACAGAGATCTTCCTATTTTCATGCTGAATCACATTCATGAATAATTAAACCACTAACCTACTTATTCACTGTTTCTTTGCAGAACTGAAATGAGGATGCGATCAAGAACGATAAGGGGAGAACAGCACCGCACTGAATCTGGGAGTTTACAATCAGTGTCACTAGTCACAAAAAGTGTTAGTGTAAACAACCCTGCCTGCACCACATCATGATAGAATGTGAATTATTTTTTTGAACTATTGCCCCAGGAAAAAAAAGTAGAAAGCTGGGTTTATTCAGCTAAATGGGACACTGTAGTTCCTGTAATTGAGAAAGAGCTGTTAGTTTCAGGGAAAGGAAAACCACTGATTTGGATAGAAAATTATATCCTATACGGTGAAATTACCCAGTCACAAACTTTTTCAATGTATGAAAATGTATTTCATTTATGTTAATAATATTAAAATTTTCATCATATTTGTTGCCTTTTTAACTTGAATCTTCTCAGAATAACAAGCTCTATGACAAAACTTTTCCATTTGCATGTGCCATTTTGATGCTTCTTTAAATGTTTTACATTATGAAATGCACCTTATCTTATTTGATGTTACTACCTAGGTGCCTTTGCAGAACTTCATAGGTCCAATGAATATAAACTGTTCTGCATTCAAAGAAATGGCAGGATTTGCACAGATTCCAGCGGTTCAGTTGTTACTCTCTTCACAAGCCCCTCAAAACCGCGCACACTTTACAAAAGCCACTCAAAGCTGCGCACACCTGTGCAGATAACATCATCCAGGTATGCATATTGTGCCAATTACAGTTCTTTAACATCAGCCATTTTGATGAAAGAGCCTATTTTAAAGACTTTTGAGATAGATAAGGAATTCTAGTTATCAAACATGTCCTGAACAAGACACAGTAGAGTCAAAGAGAACAGGACATGTGCACTAACTTTAAGGTTCTTGTACACCAAAACATTGGCATCTTTCACAGGAAAGATTTCATTTGAAACTTAACGGGAACCTCTTACAACAAATGCAGACATTGAAGCATTACCAGGTAAATAGAATACTTCAGCTAATGAAGGATAAATATGCTTTTTAAAACTCTGACAGGTGTTAATACTTAGCATCTATTACAGAGTCTTCATAAATATCAAGAAATCATTCTAATCAATGCTTTAATCAACGTAGATTTGCAAGCAATGTCAAACTGGGGAGGGGGGAGGTTGATATGCCAGAGGACAGGCTGGAGAAACAGGCCAACAGGAACGTCATGAAGTTCAAAGGCAACTGCCAAGCCTCTAGGACAGGATAAGCTTAGGCTGCAGTTGTGAGGGGCTGGCTGGCATGCAGCTTTGCAGGAAAGGAGTGGAATCTGGTGGCTAAGTAGACTGGAGTCAGGAGGCTGCAGCTCCATCCTGGTCAGTATTAGTGCAAGCAGAGCCAGCAGATCATTCCCCTCTAGTCAACTCCTCTGAAACCACACCCAGAATACTGTGTCAATTTTGGGGCTCCCCAGTTCAAGAAACACATAGTTATGAGGGAGCTAAAACAGAGAGCCACCAAGAGACAGTGGAGTACAAAGCCTACAAAGGTTTGAGAGAATTCTGTTAGTTCAGCCTTAAGAAAAGGCTATGGCTTCTTACTGGTAAGAACTACTCTGTGTTAGGGCATGGAGAACAGTTAGACTCTTGTTGGAGGTGTTTTACATGAGAGTTAATAGACACAAGCTGGAACACAGGCAATTCCAGCTAGATGCAAGGAACACTTTTTTCCACTATGAAGGTTCTCAGGCAGCAGAACAGGCTTTCCAGAAAGGCTGAGTATCACTAAGGATGGAGATTCCTCAACACTGAACACAGTCCTGGGCAACTTGATCAAGTGGGACCTACTTTGGGAGGTTGGTGGTCCTTTCCAACATAATTGATTCCATAATTAATAATCACTAAAAACCAGATTTACTTAAGCAGAAATTCAGACCCTGTGTCTTACTTTCTTGACTCATTCTAAATAGTCTAAAACACACTTGATGGTAAAAAAGCATATTCTACTTTGTCTTATGACAAACTGGACCAAAAGTGCAGGTATCTCCTTTCTGCACAGTCTGGCTTGGTTTTGCTTAATCCTGTAAAAATGCATGTACCAGTAAAAAAAAAAAAAAAAACCAAAACCAAAAACCACACAACACAGGCTCCATTACCACAAAACAAAAGTTGTCAGAAGTGCAAATGGAAACTTCAAAGGCCATGCCACAGTAGAATCCAATCCAAGCCTCATGAGTATATCGGCATTTTAGTATACTATTAGACAAACTGGAGGTCAAATGAAAGAAAGCACAGCTCATCCTTTCTTCAATTGTTGACTATGTAGCCAGCTCCAGAACTGCAATTACCCTTTGGCACTGCAGAATCTACTAAGTACTTCAAAGGGACTACTGTATGTATAATCACCACGAAAAATAAGTCCATCACCACAAGTCAATTAGGTTGAGGGGTAGAGGGCTGCTGCACAAAGTTGTGGAAGATGTTTTCTCTGAGTTTTGCTAAATATTAATTCTCTGCGTTTTGCTAAATATTAATAAATGCACCTTAGTGCTTTATTCCCATTTTTAGTGGATACAGAAGACCAAGACACTATGCAAGGAGATCCTGACATAAGTGATAAGCCTTCATCTTCAACGTTATGACTTTGCATCCAATTACATTTGTTTTCATTCTCAAATTTAATTAGCTAAAGAAAATTAAGGTGAATAAGTGGAACTCACTTTATTCTTTTAAAAAAGCTGTAGTATAGTTTTCCCAGATATCTGTGTAACAAAATCAAACAAAAACAGTTGAAATGTTTTTCTGTGAACAGGCTCTTTGTGTACAAAAATACGTAATACCAAAAGGACAACACAGAGTAAAGTCTTTTAAAAATAAATATAAAAAAACCGACCCCAAATTCAGCTACAATATTACTGCAGTCAGATAGCTCCAGGCTTTGTGTCTTCTACTTTTCCAAATGGAATTCAAACCTTTTAAATAACTCAAAACATGCTCAAAGTTGAAGGATTTGTAGGGTTTTTTTCTTTTAATATATATATATATGTACACACATACACAAGAATAAATTTAAGTGGATGTAGAGTTAAAAAAAAAGGCAGCCCAAAGAAATGTCAATATCTGTATTTAGTGGAATAATCTTTTGGTGATACCACCAGACCTCGACCTTTGCGGGCTCCTCTATAAACAGTTTCTATAATGTCAATCATCTCTTGCTTATCTTCCATTGCCCAGTTGATCTTGTTGTTATTACCTGTACCTAAATCAATCATGATGTGTTTGTTCCTTTAAAGGGAGAGAAAAAACAACAGACAAGTTAATATGGTATTATAATTCAGAAAGAAACTTTATATCCCCCACGAGAATGCCTTGCAGGATTCAAAAGATGCCCTTATAACATAAACAAGCTTGCAAAATAAGCCTCAAAGAAAGAGTATCCAACTCCTGTCACTCAAATTGACATTTTACTGTCTATTTCTAAAGCTAGAATAAAGACTGCAAACATGCCCCCAAGATCTCTACTCAGTGCAATTATCCTTCAGCATATTCCTCATTGTTCCTATTTCTTTCCCACTAACGTCTGACACCAGAGAGAGTGTTCCACGCTTGTCAGTAGCACATTTTCTCTCACCAATGTAGATGATGCCTTAGCTCCAAAAAAACCTTAATACTTTGGGTATACCTTTAAAGCAAGTTTGACAAGCTTGACTGCTGTATTACTGCAGTATTCTATACAGGGAGTTTCAGATTTAAAACTAAAATCAATGGATAATAAAAACAGTTTTCACTACCGCTGATTTGTACTCTATTATCAAAACAATGTTACTAGGCTAATTGGAAAACAAGCCATTTTCCTATTTAATCAGTCTCCTCTTTTGTAGAGCAATGAAAATATAAGCATCAGTATGCTAATATGCATTTAGAAATTATCTACTGAGACACTGTATTTGACACACAAAAAATTTAACTGAGTTGAATTCTAGAACCATCATATACCTGAAGAAAAACATGACGGTACAGGGATCGTACAACTCGTACATCTTGTTGAAGTCTGGCACTTCAGTGATATCCACAAGATAAATAACAGCAAAGTTTTTTACCTAAACAGAAGAAAACAGGAAATATAAAAAGCAATGTATATTACCAAGCCTTTGATTATTTGTATTACCAATTAAAAGACATAACCTTTCATTATTGCAACATTTATTTTCCAAAATATCTAAGTCATAAAATCACAATAAACAGTCTTGTCATAATTTTTAACCAATTAACATGGAAAATATTTTTAAATATAGCCAAGATGCTCATTTCACATCCAGAATCAACTGGAAAGATACTATGCTAAATCAACATCCAGAGAAACAAATGCCCTTTATACACAACTGAGACCTCACAGTGACACGGACAGCTCTAAACAAGTAGAGTAACTGCTTTGTGCAAGCCAAGCTGACACATTTTGCCTCCGTCACCAGCTGCTTATAGACTTCAGAAAATTAATGATCTAAAATGCCCTGGTGCCTGCCGCCAAGCATTTTTTTTCCTCTTTAAACCATCTAATTTGTTTAACAAGGCTTATTAAATGAAAACAAAACTGATAATTTAGTAATAAAAACTGATAGCTTTTTTGAGAGGTTTTGAGCTAAAACAGGAGCTTAAAATTTTAATTGATAATGAAAAAAAAAGACCTTGATGAGAACTATTCTCTGGGCAATTCTGGTAAAACAGGCTTTCATTTTGTAGAGTTACTGAGTTAAACGCACAAGAATCCCTCCCCTTTAATGTCTTCATTCCTGAAAGAAAGCCATGTCACATTTTTGTTTCCTAGATGTAGCATATTTGACTTTAAGTGGGGGAAGTTTTCATTTCTATACTTAGCTCATACATGTACTGTAGAAATTAACACACACGCGCACATTAAAATTTAAGTCAATAGGCATCTAAATTACACAAACCTTTAACTGTAAGTTATATTATCAAATACTCATGCATTATACCATGAACACACAACCTTTCCTCCCCCATCCTTACATACAAATACAATTTCAGTCCTTCCCATTTGACTATGCAAAATTACCAGTCTGAGGTTAACACATGTGGTCTAAGATATATAACAAACTTACTCTTTGTCACAGTACTTCCCACTTGTTAATTTTGCTACCAAATGTCTGGAAATGCTAAAATGAGTATAATTTCTGCTTGATGTAGATGTTTTATTTTAGTCCACAAAACAGGATTAGACTGTACCAGAAAAATATTATATATGGTGTACCCTGTACTAAAACATCCTAGCAGGCACTTTCATTGAAAAAAACAGAAACACATAGTAAATAAATTTTGATGGACTTCTGCTTCAAGGCAGTTTCTAAACTATAAAAAATAATCACATTTCAAAGATGTGAGTATTGCTAGTGAAGAAAGTAAAATCTCTTCTGGAGTGAAACAGCATTTAAAGAGTTTTTACTGTGCTTTCATGGAGCCAGTTATAAACCTAGAGTCTGACAATAATCTAATAAAAACATCTCATTTAAGCTATGTTCCAAAAAAAACAGGCAAGAGATAAAAGCCTTGAAAACCCAAGTTAGTCATAATATCACTCTAACACCCTCTGAAGTGATCATTCATGCCCATTTCAATTTTATATGAAAGATCTCTAAGAAACTTAATGGGATGTTCAGAGTCAACAATTTAGCTGAGAAGTGACGGAAGTTACTCCCTGGTTAGCCTTAGAAGGCAAAAGACAGTTATGGTTTCTTTTGGGTTTTGGGTTTTTTTTGTTTGATTGATTTAACAAAAAAAACCCCGAAAAAACCACCTGAAGATTCACTTTCATTTTCTCCTATCATTTCCTCTTCCACCTTGCTGGCATTTTTAGCATTAGCAGCACAGCTTCGCTCTGTGAGGAAATTTCTACAACACATTTGGCAGTTATGACAAACTAAATATAATCTTTGAACCGTTATTGAATTTGGAGATTAGAAAATAACTTTAAGTTAAACCAAGCATTAATACAACATTCTTAGGGCCTGCTTTGTTTGCTAAAAGATTAGTCGAAGGAGATTATCTGTTGCACCAGAAGACCACTACAGAAGCACTGTTAAACCAAAATTTTACTTCTGAGAACCAAGTACTCCACATGGTACTGGAACAACAAAACTTCTAAAATTAGTTTTACATTATATACATTTAATTTAGTTGAGCTCTTGCAGAACCAGAAATGCTTGTCACTAGCAATGAACATCAACAGCCTAAGATTTTAGAAGACTTTTCCAGTCTTAAATAAATCTTACTCAAAAGGACTGGATCATTCAAATCACCTTGGCACAGCATATATGCAAGTTATCACCACAGTCCAAATATCTCAGACATTAACTGAATCTTCCTCCTCTCCTGCCTGCTTTTATAGAAGTGAAACTGATGAGACACCTGCTCAAAAGTTTGTATGAAGTCTAAAGCAGACCTCAAAGCTAGATACCAACTCTCAAATTTGAATTCAGAACTTTAGAAGTGGCTCTTCTTTTCCCCTTGCTTTCTTAATTTCAAATCTGACGAGATTACCACTCCAAAACCACTTAGTTTGCAAGTGCATTGAATAAGGGTGTGTTGACTTTGGACACCGGCTGCCAAGGTTGCCCATGACACAGGCCTTGCCATGCAACACTCCAGTATATGCAGCAGCAGGAGGTTGGCACACAGGCCTAAGAATGAACTAGATAAAAACATGAGTAAGAGGCTAAATATGGAAAGGGTGATACAGAAGCAGTGCAGTGGCCATAATATCTACCGTTTAGTGGCCATGCCAGACTGGGCAGGCTTGTCACCAAGAGGCATTTTATTTCAACACAAGACAAGCCCTGCAGAACTACTCAAATGTGTCTCTCTACACAGCATTGACCAGTGCTACAGCCTGAAGAAGCACTTACTGTCTCAGACACAATATTGGAGCCAAGATACAGCAGTACAGAGCCAGCTTCACAGCAATAAAAAGCAGCATCTGAGCCAGCTTCCCACACAGTCAGCTCTAATTCACAAGTCTTTAGCTTACGCTTCATTTTAAGCAAAAGCAATCAAAGTATTTCTGGATTCAGGCTGGTATGGATGCAGGAGCTGATCTATACTTCAGCTAGCTAAGACTGTGGACACAAACCAAAGCTTAACCTCTACCCATCTATTGGGATGCGAATCCATTCCCCAGAGTTGTTAGTTCAAAAACTACATTCCTATATAGAACAAGCTTCGCTATCGTTTCAAGGCAGCAGTTGCTAAGTTCTCTTTCTGACCTTTGAGTTATAACTGGGTGTACAGTATGAAGACCTCAGAACAAGAATTAAATACAACTCTGACCAAGCAAACCACACTAAATAAAAGCAGATGCAATTGTAACAATTGAGACTACACTGAGGTTGTCAATGTAAATCAAAATTTTACTGTCCAGACAAAATGCAAAAAAAATTTGTGGTATTTTAGAAGTTGAACACATAACAACACAAGTTTATTCTGAAAGTACTTAATCTTATAACATACAGTAAAATATAGTAAATTTATTGCACTAAGTCAGCTGCTTTCTGGAAAAAAAACAACTCGAGTTATAGACCTCCTTTTGGACAGCTCCACACTTGTTCAACACCTGAGATAAAAACATTTTCAGCAGAAAAACAAGATGGATATTAACTTTTGAATGTATTTATTTCTGACACTCTGAATTCCTTTACCCATCTTTCAATTCAAAACTTTCTCTGTCTTATTAGGCCATTGTAGCTGCTGTCCGTGGGGATAAGATGGAGTAGGAAACTAAAAGTCAACAGCAGCATGGATTCAAAATTTTATCAGATTTACTTTCAGGGTTGGGCTTCAATTTTGCTTGGATTTTTTTTTTTTTTTAATTACTGTAGCTTCACAAATTAGTCTACGTTACTCAACATGCATATACAAAAACTAAAAGTACATTATTGCCTAGCCACAGTTACAGGCTATTTTAATACTTCACAGAACTGCATCTGCTTGGGTCGACTACTGTTAAATCTTCAAACTGAACGGTTCTAGACTATAAAGCAGAGGAATCTATGAGATCCTTAACATCAGATACAGATTCTGTATCCTATCTTGATCAAGACCACACACTTAGCTGGTAAACAGGAAACACAGATGTAGGAAAAAATCATATGCCAGATGAAATAAAACTCATTTGTCCTCTGAAGTTCACCCTCCTGACTTTCATCATTAATAACGTCATTCCCTCCCCCCAAAAAATTAATGCATTCCTACAACATGAAGTTGCCACAGCAATATGATCAATGACTAGGAAGAACAGCAACAATCGCGAAGTTTCTTTAAATTTCTGTTAGGAGTAATACTCTTCTTTCTTGTTAAATTTCAGCTCCCTTTAAGAAGCAAATCTCACAGCCACATTTTACCTTATGGAGCAAAGTGCGTACAGCAAATACGTAAGGAAATCCAAAAGAAGATCTAAGATTCCATCTTCTCATATTCTTAAACAGTTTCTAGACAGTGTTTTTTATGTTTAGATGTCTTTGTGGACAAGGAAATCACAGGAAAAAAAAAACTACAGGAACTGAGACTAGCTTTTGCAACAAATAATTCAAGTTGAAGGCAGCTAGCAGTTCATTACTGAATTGAAAGAGGCTGCAAACACAGTAAATACAAACTTGAAAGTCTGTACTGTCAATATTTACTTGTATTTTTTTCTTGCTAATTATGCTGTAAGTTTAGGTGATAAATTTCTAGGGGAAAAGAGAAAGCCATTACACTGCTGAGAGCAATGCTTACAGCTAATAATTCCGAAAACTATAGTACATGGATTAGCTTTGCTCAACTTTAATTACAAACACCAGTAACTATAATACCAGTATATTTTTTTACAGCTCCCTCTTTCCCCTACCCCTCCTTCTCTTCCTCTCTCACTTTTCATATAGCCTTAACAGAAAGGCAGAGGCACAACTAATGTTTGAGCAAAAGCCACAGGTTAAATAAATGCAAAACATTTGAACAATCCTCCCTAAACCCACATTGACCCAATACAACCGATTGGTTAAAGTGATCTGGTTTCACAAAAGGTTAGCTGATTTACAGTGTTCAGTCCTAGATAAATCATGGTTTTAGAATACTTCTTAAAAAAGGAGTATTGAAGTAAAAGTAGCCAAAGCCCTGTATTTCAGGGGATGGATTTTTATAATTGTGAGCCTCCTTTCAAAAAAAGTGAATTTTTAAAAAAGGTGTTCCAGAGGGATTTTGTGAAACTCAGTTCTTAGATGTTTGGTTCAAACCCTGACAAAGCAAAAATCTAATATTTTACAATTATCTTTTTAATTTTTTTTGAAACTCAGTGAAACCTTGTTTCTTTTTCATGTAACACTGGGGAAAAAAAACAGTCAACTGTAAGTGGAGTACATTTCAGTGAAAATAATCTTTGTATTTTCATATAGTGTTCTAGTTTCTTTTCTCACAAAAGGATTCAACCTGAAAAACTCCTGTTTCCCTACTACAAAGCACAGATAAATGTTACTGCTACCCAAAAATACACTGCAGACTAAAAGAATACTGCACCATGGTAACAAATGTAAAATATGGCTACATTTTCTTCAAATGTAGCATGCAATTACAGCATGTTAACATTCTGTATCATTCTCTAGTATAAACACCTGTACAATTGGAACTTTTACTCACTCTTTAAAACAGCAGAGATCCAAACATGGCTTGTAAGCAAGAGGATGAGGAAGGATCTCCCCCTTTAATTTGCCATTTCTGCAGAGGGAGATTTTTAAATAAAAAGTTACATTGTTCTTTCTTCCCCCAGTCACCCCTAACTGCCAATATGTCTGCCAAATTGCCAAGCATCCTGCCAGAAGTCGGTAACAGTATCTGAGCATAAGACACTCCCACCATGTTAAACACAGAACAACTAAATTAAACCATGTCACAACGCCTTACTACATTCTGTTATGTCTTAACATTTGGCTATAGGTATAGAGCTTTCATGGTAGGGATTTTAGAGACAGAAGCTCATTTATTTAAAAGAAAAAAACATTAAAAGAGAAGGGAGTACACCACAAAAAGAACTCTGTATCAAGTTATGCAGCATGCACGCAATTCTACAGGAAGATAGCTGACTTCTTTTCCTATCCAAGTTACTGTTTCTAGTTCAGATTTTTTTTTGCTTCATTTACTATGTTCAGTTCAGTTAAAGAAGAGCTGTCAATTTCCTACACCTATCATTATCCAAACGTTTACTAAATACAGGAAAAGGTAAATTATAGATGATTTTGTACATTAACAGCCTAATTGTTCTTCAATATCTATCTATCTTAAGTGAGTGATCAGCTGTCAGCAGGCATTCAGTTTCCATCTGAAAACAGCTTCAGAGTTTGGCTCCTAAAATTTAATTCAATGGAACGCCATCTGTCTCCACGAATAATATCACTGTTGGATTAATCCACACCATCCCGTATATTTTAAGACCCCTTTAAGAGTCAAAATGAAAGTAAATTTTCAAGTTATCCAAATGGAAATCTGAAGCTACTATACATTCTGATTGTGAAGTGACAGTGCTGCATTACCTACAGCCACAGCAGTCCTATTACCAAGCTCTTGTTTCTGCTTGAATGCTGACATTCGTTAAATGATAGACTATTAACAGGCAGCGATTTTGATTTCAGAACTTGCAACACTCTTTTCACCCCATTAAATACTACAAACATCAGGGTAGTTGATGACTTTAGGAGACACTCGTAAAAACAAATCAAACAGTTTTCTCGCTGCCTCCTAAAGCTGGAATATCTCTCCAGAAACCACGTTATAATCTGCCTCAGGCTTCGTATAAACCATTTGAAACACCGAGCGCAGAAGGCCATCGCCTCACGTTACACCTCCAGTTTACCTTCTCAGCAATGCTGTATAAGACTTCATCCATTTTCATGCAGGTCGGGTCCCAGTCGTGCCCAAAGCGGATGACTACGACTCGGTCCTCTTCCGAGAGGATAGCCTGGTCCACTTGCCAGCCGTTGTGCAAGTGTGGCAACATGTACGACATCCTGAAGGGCGGGTGGTGGGCCTGCG
>NW_009593716.1:0-11467 GCF_000690535.1 Cariama cristata
AAGAAAAAAAGAAAGAAAAAAGAAAAAAAAGAAAAAAGCCTTCAAGCAGGAAGCAATGGTGGAGAAACAAGACATTTCACTACCTGATCTAAGGGGGTTATAGTCATGCATTCATTTTCTGAATCTGCAAACAGAAGCCAGGCCAAAGTTCAAAAGCACAGTAAGTGAAACTAATCCTGTTGCTCGAACATCCAATAAACTCTGGCAGAAACTTGGAGTTTTTCACCCGGTATTGTATTACCAACATTGTAACTACCTATCATCATGTATTAAAAAACAAAAAACCAAACGCAACCACCCTTCCACCCCTCACACCCCCAAAACAGACAACCCACAGAGGAAGCCTGACAGTACATTTCTGCTCCCGGGTCATGTGGATTCGTGACCCTGATTTGCAGAATCAGAGCAGCTAAGGAAAGAACCACCTGACGGAGGAAAGCCACGCTCTCCCTCTACTGTTGTGTATCGCTCTCTCCTCATTGTCCAGTATGCTTTTCAGATTAAATGTCCCAGCTGAAGGATTTCATGTCTTCCATTTTAGGAGAAGTCTAAAATTTCAGTATATCAGTGTTAGAAATTTTTTGCTGATACTCAAACCACTTCACCTGCTTCCCTATATATACATGTATATATAGAAATATACATATATTATCATAGACGATTTTACTTTGCTATTGGGGTTCGGTCTTGCAAACATTATACCCAATGCCTATTGATTTTGCAGGGACATTACGAAAGGGAGGTCTGCAGGATCAACCCGTTCATGTTTAGATCTTCAAACATTTGTAGACTGTTATCAAGCCTTCTTGTACTCATCGCCAAGCTACACATATTCAGCTCTTTTAATCTTTTCTCATAAATCAATCCCCTCAGCCCCTTAATCCTTTTTGTTGCTCTTCTCTAATCTCCCTCTGGTTTGTCGATACCTCTCAGTGCTGCGCTGTCCAGGACAGAACTCGATGCTCCAAGGTGCCACTGCCGCACGTGGGCACGGGGAGCCTGATGCTCCTGGCCCTGTGGTGGGAGGATGCCCCAAACCATTCGGTTTTGCTGGTGCCTCCCATGGCACACTACAAGTGTGGGATTCCCACGCTGCAATCTGCTGCCTGGCTCCAAGGGAAGATCTGGCCTCAGCGATTCCCCGTTCCAGACGGCAGTTTCTGCTTCTGCGTACTCTACACCTCTCCTTGGGCTGCAGTACTACACGAAGATGCCCATTCCATCTAGCGTGGCGACTGCCAGCAGGCGATGCTGCCTGCCTGCTGCTTTTATTCTTTGCTACTGCACCCAGCTTCCAATTCACGCAAAACAAGCCTCAACGGCTAAATCATCTAAATAGCTTTAACTTTTACCCTACCTTTCCCCCACTCTGCCTCTGCCTTGCTCTCGCCTAGATTCAAAATAAACAAAAGAAAACAAATATTTTACCATTTCAGTACCCACTCTACAGTCAATGGAAAGGTATCAGAGAAGCTTCCAGAACAAATTCTTCAACGGTGAAGCAATCTTATGATTGCCTTCAACGACACGCTGACTCCACGGCTTTGCAGCCATCGTGGAAATGGGGGTATTGCTCACCGCACCCCAAGAAGGGTGTCTCTATTTTCATTTCTCACCTGTGGAAGTGGCAGAATAGGGGCAGCCAGCCCCAAACACTGATTTTTAATGCAAAACGTGACTACGTATTTAGGTGCGAGGTGCGCCGGATCAGCCCCGTGACGCAGTCAAAGCCGCCCGGCTCTGCGGCACGCTTCCCTGGTGCAGCCCCCTGCTCTGCCGGACACCGATCTCCCCATGTGCAAACCCCCGAGAATCATAACCCGGTGTTAGATCCATGAGAAAAAGAGCCCCGTATAAATGCTAATATAATTATTTTAGGCCTGCAAGGCCATTTCCCATCGTACGGACGTGGTGAGGTGGCAGCTCTGGTCTGGGAGGTGTGTAAACTGTCAAAAAAAGTGTTTCCCCTACACGCTCACCCCTCCCCTGCTTTTTTGATCAGAAATGCCACTTCACCATCTCACTACCAAAGAACGTTGCAAAAAAATAAAAGAAAAATACAGGTTAAGTTGCCTTTAATCTTTAATTCATATACAAGAACATATTGCACATGGTAAAGTATAAAGGCAGATCCAAAGTCAGCGGGTTATGCAGATTCTGCCAGACCTCCACTTTCAAAGAGACACAGCCTGGGGAATTACACAAATGGCCTTCCATTGCCCTCTTAGTTTCTTTTTATGGCAAAATGCTTTGCTTTTATCAATTCCTCCCCCTTCTATGAGTCCCAGAGGCTTAGGCAAAACAAAAGGCAGATGCACAAAATGCCCCCTTCTCCTCTGAATGGAGTGGGAGACTCACTCCGCAGGAAAGCAACGGACGGATGGAAAATGCTCTATCAAAAAGTGAAAGCCAGCAAGCGCGGGCAATCTTTCTGCCTGGGTGAAGGAATTTGGCCTCGGCCAAAAAAAAAAAAAGAAGAAAAAAAAAAGGGGGGAAGGCTGCTCTTTTCAAGCCCCCGTAGGCACTGCTGCATTAAACTGTGTCAGGCGGGAACAGGCAGAGGAGGAACACGAGTCTATTGTTGGAGATAACCATCAAAAACAGAAGCAAAGAGAAAATGATGCTGCAGCAGCGTTCATACAGAGAAAGGACTCTCAGCCCAGCGCCAGCTCCAGTTGTGGCAAGCGGTGTGGTTACAGCGGGGTTCAAAGCGGGTCCAGCAAAGGATGGGGAGTAACCCCACCAGCAGGTTCCGAACGCCGGCAGCGGAAGCAGCGGTCCCAGCTGCACACCTGCCAGTAAGGGACAGGAGCCGAAGCCCTGCAGCGGAGACGGCCGGGGAGGGCACCCGCCAGCCCCAAGCACCCGAGGGCAGGGGCCCTGCGCCATGCTCGGCACCCGGGGAAGTGGGGAGGAGACAGGGGGACAAACTCGTACCCACCGCACCCCTGTCCTGGAGCAACTACTGCCTCGGAGCTAGGAACCGCTGCCCAGCGCACAGCCGTCACGACAGACTACGCAATCCAGCAGCATCTTTGGAAAAACAACTTTCCTTCTGAAAACTGAATTTTTCTGTGCAAGAAATCTTACAAAAACTGCATTTTGGGGAAAAAAATGCACACAAAAAAAGAGGTCTTGATATGGAAACAAAACTTTCAACACTTTCTAGAGCATGTATTTCAGTTTTAAACTTCAGAATTATTTTTCCCTTCAACTCCTTTCAGTAGAAAATATTACAATCTAAATTAAATATGTAAACTTGTTTTCTAACAAAGGTTTTATTTATAGTGAAATAACATTTGTTTTGTGCCAACCTGAAACAGACAAATTTTTAACAGCCGTTTTCACCCAATTAATTCTGGTGCTAAATATCCTCGCTCCAATTAAAGATTCTTGCACTGTTTTTAAAAATTGAGACCAAGCTGAATGCTGCTGGGGGGGGGATGGTGGGGTGATGGTGGAAATCCTTTGGCTGTATTTATTGTACATTTCTAGTTCAGGTTTGTATCCTTTTTAATTTAGATTTGAAGAAATCACTGTCACTGCGTTTAGACTGAAAATTGAAGGCATGAAAATAGGTAGGATTTTCATACCTGAAATATTTATTTCAAAATAAAACAGCTGCATTTTGCCAGTGCAGACTAGCAGAGGTTAGCCATTTGGCTTTCTTCAAAATTACGTTAGAATTTTTCTTAGAACAGTGGTAACCAAGTATGCGGAAAGCACACAAGTGAGATTAGCCAGCATCTTGGTCTGGAAACTCAATTTTTGTTCACTGAGTCATGTTTTAGATGCTACACTAACTTACATCTTCTTAGTAGTGAAAAAAAAAAAATATCAGGAATTACTTAATTACCAAACAGCAGCACCAGAACAAAATCAAAGCAATGACAAAACTCGTACAAGCAGCAAATCCAGAATTTGGGGGGCACGTGCTGTGTGGTCTCTGGTCCCGGCGACATGCCCCTGGCTGCTGCTTCGTGCTTTCTAAACCCTGGTATTCCATATACTCTGGTGAAAATTTCAGTGCTGTCATTGATTGCAGAGTATTTCTGTAGAAGCCTCAAAACAGATGACAAAAACGGCTCTGTGTCGCACACTATATTAGGAGTGTTCTTCTTCTGGGTGGTGAAAAAACAACAGAAAAACAGCTCTTGTGGGTCAGACCAGAGGTCAGCAGAGCCCTGCGTCCTGTCGGCTGACAAATAAGTTGTCATTTTCCCCCCTATATCTTCCTGCCTTTGTTACGCAGCTTTCACAAATACTGTTTCAGAGCGCAAGGAAAATTTTGCTGTGAAAACCCACGGTTGAAATCCTGCCGCCGTAAACAGAAAGCCTGTTTGCGCCACGGTCGCGGATCAGGCCCCGGTACGCGCCAAGGCATGTCGGGACGCTCGCGTCCCCCTGAGCAGAACCAAAGGACATCGGTGCCCGCTGGGGGACCGGTGTGTGTGACACGGCCCTGGTGCTCGGCCTGGATGGGAGCATCCCCCTCGGTGGTCCTGAGCAGAGGGCACGGTTAAACTCTTTACACGCGTTTGCTGCTCCAGTTGCAATGCACGACGTCAGTGAGGGGCCATTGTTTTTAGACGAATTTCACATGAAGTTCTTTTAGATTCAAACAAAACTCAACTGTTGCAAAATGAAATTAAGTAAGGTTTTAGGAATGCCCATTTTCTTTTTTAGAACACTAGATGCTCTTACTGATACAATTTTTGACGGCAGAGAATGAAGAATCTGTAATTGGCAGAGAAAGACACACAAACCGATTAAGCAGCAACCAAAATTTTCCTGCCTGCCACCTCTCAATCTTAACGTGTCACTGACTCACACACAAAGACTTGAATAAAGATTAAATCTGTAATAATTTACTCAAAATCAGATGCTTGCACGGTGCGACTGAAGCAGTACCTACATGCTAATGCAGCTTGAAACAACTCAAACCACTGTGTTAGCTCATGGTAACAACTAACATGTTGAGTTTTCTGCAAGGAAGAACGTTTAAACACTGGATTAAATTTGCACACAAAACCTGAAAGCCACGTCAGTAGAAGTTCATATACAATGCATCAATCTATTGTGTAGACTCAGGGTAAATTGGAAATCTTCTCAGCTGCCATTAATCGTCATGTTAGATTGTCACTCCTTGAAAGCCACCTTTTACCAAGACGTGATGCTTGCAATCCTAGAGTAAGAAGCCTGGCTATCATCTATGAGGAGGCTGCCCAAAGCAACGAGAAGAAAAATACAAGCTACTTCACATGAAGTAATTTGCTAAACTGTGGGAAAAGTCTATTTTAAATTTTGGGTTCTGCTTTTCACAAACATAACCCATGGTCGTAGGTCAGCACATAAACTTCCCGCTAAAATCTATTTATACTCTGGACTTAGTCTGTTTACAAGTTAAATTGGTGAGATGTACATACGGAGTAATTAATCATACTTCTGGTCTAATACTTATCATTCAGGGCCCAGTACAGGAAAGCAGTTGAACAAACGTTTAAGCACATGCTGAACTTTGCCATATACTAAAGTCTTCTTGATCAGTCCCAAAGGTAAGCACATACTTAAGTGACTTCTTGAACATGAATGTTTTCCTGAGTTGGTCCTGCCTTACAAACAGCTCCTGAGCCTGCTGGCACTCCCGCACCAGGGAATTTCACCCAAGTCTGTGACACAACGTGAGCCATGTAAGGGAACGCCTGGGCACAAATGCTGGCTGAACAGGGCCTCGAGTGAATTGCCAAAGGCACCCAAGAATTAATAGTAACTCAGGATGAGCACCACTCTCTTCAGATTTTCAGTCCCACGGTACAACTGTTAGGCTGTACTCCTACCATTTCCTTCAAATAACTTAGAAAAACAAGCAAATGCAAAAGTGGGATTTCTAACAAGTCATGTCTAGAAAATAGGGGTGGGAAAAAAAACCCACACCAAACCAACATGCCAAAACCCAAATCCTGCCCATGCCTTTTGGTGGCAAACATGGGCAGGACAAGGAATGGGCAGAAAACGCCGCAGCCCCCAGCAGCGCTCCTGGGGCACTCCCAGGTCACGGCATGCGCCCTCCGCTCCTACCTGGCACCGAGCAAACACATCCCTGGTCGGCGTCTGCCTGTGCTCACCACTCTCACCGGCAGTCAGTGCTTAATTTTTGTTTGTCCTGGACAACAGAAGGTAACTTCAGCCACCAAAAAAGCACCCAGGTTTATCACAGCTAGTGTAACATTTCGCTCAGTTCCACTGTCTTTCTACACTGCCGCTCTGCTTATAAGCATCATTCTGAACAAACTCATCATAGCAAACCGTTAAGAACAAGGCAGCGCATACACATACCATTAATTTAGCTAAAAAAACAGTAATGTGAACGTTTTTCATTTAAAAAAGTATCTGTGGTAACAGCGCAAGATTGAATGGAGCAGAGAACAGCTTCTACCAGGAACGCAAGGGCAGAAGACTAATGATACTGAAAGCATCACTCTCGCGCACCGTGACCTGTTCCTAAAGTCAGTTTTGTATAGCAAATAGGTATTTTGACATGCTTTATTTTAAAAGAGATTTTAAACTGCTACTTGTATTTATAAACATAAGATATTGACAGTTTTCATATGTACGTATGATTAATAAAACATAAGATGCTGCCTCTATTTTTCAATGTTTACATTTCTGAAAGTCTGGAGAACAGCTAGTTTAAACAACGTATGTATTCTGGATAACATTTCTTTGCAAATGTTCCCTCTTTCACGGTGAGACCCATTAAAAAGTGTAAAACGTTCCCTGCTAATGAGAATCAACAGGGAAAAAAAAATTCTAAGCACAAGTGCTTAAATAAATTATCATCTTTGCAACTCTGCCATAAATCCCCCGGTTGGGATATGATGATTTAGCATTTGCTGCTCTGGCACAAATCCAAATGCCTTGGGTTTCTTAATGGATAAAATATTGCCTTTTCACCTTTCTGACCTTACTGCAACTTCAGTCTGAGGTGACACGAGTCTCCTGGTCTCTGCTCAGTCCCTGATGGGCAGCAGCAGACAACGCAAGAGCCTTTCCTACATTACTGCAGCCCTCGGAGCACGGGGGGGTGGCTGGGCACAAAAAGTGAAGGGCCTCCTGCCAGGTCTGGTCCCCGATGGAAGAACACTTGGATGCCTTTTCTCATCTCGTGAGCAAGATTTCAGCTCCCAGAATAGGCAAATAGAACAGTTGCAAACAAATCCCCTGCAATCCATAAGGAGAATACCCTCTATCCAGAAAGAAGAAAACAAAAAATCCCCTAAAAAACAACCACCAAAAACCCAACCAGGAAGGGTCACGTATGAGTTAGTGCTTGTTTTTTCTTGTTGAAAACAAGCATTTGCAACTCACTACAGAGAGAGCAGTGCTTCCATCCAAGGTGAATAGTTACACTGGTTATTTTTATTCAAAATGTAAATGTTTGCTTTATTCACTCAGGCTTAATGCCATGGGGGAAGACAAAGAGGAGCGAAGGAGCAGGGGAGGAGAAGCTCCCCGGACCAAGCCTTCAGCGCTTCAGCTAATGAACCACATCAGCATCACCTCTTTGGTCCCACTTCTGCAGCAGAATCCTAAAACCCACCTCAGGACCTGGATCTTCTTTTTTGGTGTTACAAACAGAGTTTCCTCCCCTCATTAAATACTGAAAAGTGCATTGTCTAGGATAACACTTCCCTGCACGAGTTTACCAAGTTGCTTTTCAGGAATTCTGCTCCAGACACACGAAAGCCTTGTCCGCTCCACTCACTGCTTTTTCTTCAACAGTTTAAATACTGCCTGGCTTTTCAAAAGGTGATTTCAAGGCCATTTAATTGAGGAAGTCAATTCCTCAGCTAAACCATTTTTATTAGAACATTTAAGGAGTAAATCCTGTAGTGCTTACGTTTATCTGCTTTATCTAGCTTCAAGGGACCCAGGGAAATCTCATTTTAGGGGGTTGGTTGACTTCTCTGCCAGCTAAAATGACAAATCTCAATGTCTTTACAAACCATACAACTAACTCAAGACCCCCCTTTGCCAGGCATCCTTCAGTTTCTAATTTCCAATGGAATCAGGAGCTTCAAATCAAGTAAATCTTTTACGTTTCTCCTAAGCATAATGTTAGGTACCTACTTCACGGCTTCTCAATGAACATGGACAGCAAGTATCAGCTGGCTGTCACTGCGGTGCCCGTCGGTCCTGGGCAACCTGTTTCAGGGGGTACAAGTAAGCACGTGACAAATCACACAACTCCCTGCAACCTGGCTGCTTCAATTAATCATATTTCAGCCTCTGCTCTGAATATGCACGGCGGGGGAGTACCCTCCTAACCTCTTCACACGATTAATGTACATAAAATTGCTTTGAACGCTTAAATTTTGGATATATGTTGGAAGCTTGTGGGTACATAACATGTCAAAAAAATTGTTGAGGAATAAATAATCTGAATAAAACATGTTATTGCACCAAGACAGAGAATTAGCACGGTACCTTCCAATCTTAGCACCATAGTCCTGAACAGACAAAATCCCTATCGACACCAAAGCGCAGGACCACCGAAGCAGTTGCAAAGGGAATATGAATGCAAGTATTCGAGATGTTTGTGTTATCACCTTCTCTCCATCATAACTCCACCCACAAATAACACGTCCTTGCTCGCATCTCCCTTATCTCAGATACTCTCTTAATTCTGCTGATACATTGAGCTACAGCTAAACATGGTGCCAGGATAACATATAAACACGCACGTATTTGCAGCACTGGTTGGTGCAACCACACAGAGGTTTTGCTCGTCCTCCACCCACCTGCGATGCCTCCTGCCCCGCGAGGACTTTGACTTCCCAGTGGGAAGACGGAAGCACCGCTCTCCTCTGGTCTCAGCTTTGCCGACATGACCCGATGGACGCTGGCACGCGCCGACAGAGGCCATGCTGAGAGGTGTGATGAAAGTTGTTCATGAGAACACAGAAGCGCCTAAATTGAGGGTCAGAAAGGCTGGTCACGCTAAGGCAGAGGAAGGACTGCCATTGCTGGAGGTGGGGAGCTGGGCAGGGAGGCTGAGGGACACCGCCGGCGCTTCATCCATCCCGTGGGGATGGGCTTTGTCTCCCGTGGCCAACAGACGCCCGCTGCCTCTGCCCGCCACCTCCCCCACCACTGACTCGGGGTCGGAGGCACACATGCTGGCCTTGAACTCTCCGTCTGTCTCTCTGCTGTCTCCCTGCCATATTAATTACCATTCCCCTCTGCCAGGACCAGAAAACAACCTGCACTGCATTAGTGCTAATTAAGAAGAGTGAGCTTCCTATTCTGGCTGCTTAAAATCACACTCCTCTACTCATTCAGAGCAGAAAGGAGTGCTGACAATTTTACTAAAAGCAGAAGGAAACACCTCGGTCATGCTTCGAGCTGGCAAACGAAGCTGGCCAGCTACTGTCCTTCTGCGGGCACAGTGCAGTGGCAAGTGTCAGTGGAAGAACAGAAGGGGAGGGTGAGGAAAAATGACATCTTTCCTAGGACTTGGAGACCTGTATCTCGGGGAGAGACAGGGAGAGCATCCTGCTTTGAAAATGTTTGTATTTGAAAGCAGAACACTCAAAACGAGTATATTTAAAACACAGCCCTGTTTGCAGAGCAGCTGGGTAACTCTGTTAAAACGCCCCAGAGGATGCCCTTCCAGAGACACCAGTATTTGGAAAATACTGATTCCGATTCTCTTGGTGTCAGAGCACGCTTTTGATTTGCTCGAGCCATGTAAACAGATAATAAAGTCAACAACAAGGTACTGATGCTTCCCACTGAGCTACAGCCTGTGAAGGAAAGTCTTTCTCTTGGACGTTGTGCTAATTACCTCACTCGTGCCCTTTAACCCATACAAACTCATTGGTGCATTTTTCAGTCTAACACACAAAGATTGTTTCCTCTTTTAAAAAGTGATCTTCTTGGTTAATGTGCTTGCCAATTTAAATTAGAGTGTAATAACAGACAGGATTAAATTACAACGGGGGGTGGATTATGAAGACAAGAGTCCAATACTGCAGATAAATTGATTTTTAATATATTAAATATTCTTCAGAATACTATCAGCTATCCATTTGGATACATCAGATCCAATGGAACACAGAAATTCTTCTAAACCATCCTGGCTTGAGGGCTGGAAACGATCATGACTCCACGCAGCCAGGATGAGAGAGAAGTCCAACTCAGTCCTCCTGAAAGAGCTACCGAGCCCCGTACTGTCTCTCTCCCCAAAAGTTCTTTACCAACCAAAATTCTCAAGACTTAGTCCTCTTTTACTGTCAGATAATATAGAGATCCAGCAGAACAGTATGTCGTATTCTTCTCTAGTGGCCAGTCTGTAGAGTGGGTGATCATTAACTACTTGTATCAAGTATTCCGTTAGTGCAAGCAGAAGCAGTTTAGGCTGTGAAGTGAAAGGTCCCCAGTTTGTCTGTTAGAGTACTGTGAAATTCCTGGATTTGTTTGTTCGTTTGTCTGTGTTTCTAAAAAGCTAGGAAAATTCATAGAGAAAAAAAAATTATTAAAAGAATATTATTCATATTGTAAAGCAAGAACAAAAAAGCAAGTCGCCTTGTTGCATATGCATTAAGATACCATCTTTTATTATCTCATGACATTATTTTTCCAGACCCCAATCCTACTCGTTGCACACGACAGACAACACGTGAAGTGTTGCAGCTGCTGTTGCCCCTTCACGCAAGGCCACGAAGAGCCACGTGGCTGTGCCCGCAGCCCCAGTGGTTCCAGCCCACGTTGCCAGCAGTGCTGGAAAGCAGATCTGGAGAGCAGACTGTGACATCCACGCAACTACTCTTCAAGGAACAACAGTTTCTGCAAGACATGCGATTGTCCCTACTTTGAGTACGTGACTGGAGAAAACCTAGAGTGATCAGGAGTTTCAGTTGTCTGCGTTCAGCCATATCCGAGCTTTCAGCATTTGGTTTATAGTCCTCTGGGAATAGTAGATGTGTGTTAATCGCATGCTATTATTTTAATTTTTATTGCTGAACAACTGTCAGAATCAATAGAAGGCAATGCCCTGCCCTGAAAAGGATGCAGGTTAAGAGACAAAAGCAAACACTCCAAAGCAGCGGAAAACCCAAGATGCACAAAGCTCTGGTTCTGCCCAGAGCACGTGCTGGGAGCCAGCGCCCGGTACCAGACGTGGCTGATTTCTCCTTGCACCAGAGGGCTAAATCACATTAAGTCATCCACAGAAGCATTAAATAGTTTCCTGACATTACATTTCTTCGTAAGCTGTTAAAGCTGTTGCCATAGGAACACTAACAAATATAGTGATGTGTATAATCGTGAATAAAACGGATTGGGAAAAAAAGAAAGAAAATGGCCTACGCTACCTAAAAAGTTTAGACTCTCCGCACCGTGCTGTTTGCCCAAGTACCGAGACCGGGAAGCCCCCGCAGTCCCCGGAGGAGCGGGCTCCGGGCAC
>NW_009593717.1:0-1343 GCF_000690535.1 Cariama cristata
CACGGGGCGCGGCAGTCCCCTCAGCTGGCCGCAGGTTTCGTGTGATGGCCCCGAGTGCCAGAGCCGATGCGCTTCTCTGGCAGCCTGAACGGGTAGGTGAGCAGGACCTGGGGGAGATGGGGAGGGCTATCTGGCCCAGCAGCCTTGCCTCAAGTGCAGCAAATTATCGAGTGCTTGGAAAGAAGTTAACATTGTGCCCCCCCGCCTCACCCCGTGTTTCTCTAGTTACTCTCTGACCTGATGTAAAGACTATGGCAGCAGTAGTGGACTGCGGTAAGGGATTCTCCAGCTCTAACTGTGAATCACATGTTTTCCTTTTGTTTTGACCCAGGAAGCTTTCCCTGTTTCTGACTTTGGTTACTTAAGATCATGTCCTCTGGTGTTTGACACAGTTTTGTAGAACAGCAGTGCATGGTACAGTGGGGGCACTCCGTCCCCACCCTCTGACGCATTAAAAGACATCTGCACCCCTTTCCCGTATTACAGACAGAATAAATCAAGTACAATACAGGAGCAGAAGGCTGACAGTAAAGGGGCATTGATCTCCCCTAGTGTCATGAGGTTGACAGGAGGATAATGCTCATTTTGAGATGCTAAACTTCAATGATGAAGAGGTCCATCCACCAGCAATGGCTGATCTGCAGCCAAGACCAAGATATCCACTGCCAGATGCATCCTTGTTACCTGGAATTCCCAGTCAATATCAACTGGCGACATTCCAAAAGCTGCCTTCGTACTTACCCACAGAGCAGTGGCCATGCTACAGACGTTTCTGATCGGGCCCCTTTCCAGAATCTGCAAGTGTAACGGAGACAAAATGATATTATTGTCACTAAAAACATTGGGATTCTAGTTACGCTAAACGGATGAATGTTGTTCAGTGAGCAGACTTCTTTTTTTCCCTTATTTTTGGAAAGAAAATAAAAGGACATAAATATAGGTGTTAGTAGAACCCTGTCATGCTAACGTTGGAAACATGGTTTTACATTTGGAGCATAGGATCTGAAACCTGATTATTTCTTTGAGGAAAATCACCATTAGAACTTGATCAAGCTTTTTTTAAAAATACTGAAATCATAACTCATACATTTACAGTAAGAAACATAACTCTGAAATTTAAGTGTTGGGTTTGCACGGTAAGGTTTTGGTAGTGGGGAGGGGCTACAGGGGTGGCTTCTGTGAGAAGCTGCCGGAAGCTTCCCCTATGTCTGATGGAGCCAACGCCAGCCGGGTCCAAGACGGACCTGCTGCTGGCCAAGGCCCAGCCCACCAGCAATGGGGGTAGTGCCTGGGGGAGAAGAGAGTTAAGAAGAGGGGGAAAAAAAAATGATACAACTGTATCT
>NW_009593718.1:0-5781 GCF_000690535.1 Cariama cristata
CGGCCGTTGCTCGCAGCTGGAGGGAGACCTCTCGCTTTCCGCCTTGGCGGAGCTCGGACTGCTGCTCGGGTTTTGCCGCCTGGAGAGTGCGTTGAGGCTGAAGCCGCTCTGTGCTCTTAGCGGTGGAAATAAACAGACCAAGCGGCCCTCGCTCCATCGTCCCTGGTGCTTTACAGGGTCCGGGCAAAGGTCTGGTGACTTTGCTGGGTCAGGGCTGAACAGACCAAAGCGTCACCTGAAGCGTTAGTTCTGAAAGCCTCTCTGCCCCTCAAATGAAAAGTACTTTTAATTATTTCAGTAGCAGAAATAGATGACACTGTGCATGAAGTAATATAATTTATTGAAGCACGTTTTGGGTAGCGGCATTGGGTCGGCTTTGGCTTTGTGCTGGTGGCTAAGGTGAGGCTGGAGTGAGGATGCCCAGTTGTGCTCACCTGGAAAGGCCAGTCAGAGCTCTGACTTGCTGGTGGTCTTGGATCTCAGAAGTGTGATGGGAAGGAGTAGATGGGCCTCCTGGAAGGGCTTGCGTTCAGGACCTCTCTTGAGGTGTAGCAGGAGTTCTTTATTCACCTCAACAGCAGACATGCTAAGGTAAAATGAGACATGTACATTTTAGACAGCTCTGGTGCCTTTGGCAACCAGCCTCTTTATTTTGTCTTTTTATCAGATCAGCAACTGCATGAGAATCTACTTGGGTCTACACTTCCGAGTATAGGTATTTTCGCAGAAGCAAAAGCGTGTTTCTGGCCAGTTCTGTTCCGCAGATGCTGCTGTGGGAGCTGCTTGTGGCTGCTGGTGTACGGCTGCGTGGGACGGGCGTTGGGTAAAGCATGGTGTTGGTGCTCAGTGTAACTTGTATTGTACATCTACTTTTGCGTGATTTATCTCTTAACCTGAAGAAAGTTAGGTAGCTTGGTTTTAAATCTGAAATCTTTCCTGCCCAACTTTCCTTTTCTAATGGTGGGTATAGTATTTCACAATTCAGTGCAATTGATTAATTGATTTAGTGTGTGTCCATTTCATATATACATATATATGCACACAGGGAGAGAGTGTGTATATATACAAACATATGAATGTGTATCTATATGTGTGTGTATATGTACATACACATCAATGTGTATATACATATATTTATCTGTATACATACACATTTAAATCTGTTTGTGTTGATGAGCAATCCTGTGAGTTCCAACAGTGTTTGATGTGTCTGCGTTATATGGCTGAAGATGCGTTCCTGCCATCATGACTTAGGTGACTCTGATCTTACAATAAGGAGCTCAGAGGCAACCTACCTGTTTTTGTGTGCATCCCTACTGTTCTTGTAGGGGTCTGATATGGAGGGCTTTTGTAGGGTTTGAATATGGAGCACTGTCTGGACAGAGTCATTTCGGAGTGAAGTGTAGAAGGTGCTTTGGTTAAGCTGGGTTTCAAGCCCTGTCTTTATGTGGAGCTGCAGTGGGGATTTGAGGTACAGGTAGAAATTAGGAGTTCACACTCTGTTCTGCCATCTCTCAATGCGTCGCACTGAGTTTCACCTCAGATTCTCAAGAGTATTCTTGGGATATTAAGGTGGCCAACTTCTAAAAAAATTTTTTGTTATAATTTTTTTGTGTTTTACTTATGAAATAGAGATCTTGAACCTGTATTATGAATCATGTTTTATTGTTCTGTTTCTGAACTCTGACAGATATTGAGAGCATTTCCCAAGATCTGTGCTTTCCAAGTAGACTATTTTCAAGAACCACAATACTGTATAACTACAAATCAAGTTCTTAATTTCAAAATAAAACTCTTTGCTGTAGAAAGGTCTTCATTTTTGCGATGTTAGAGTATAGCATTCCCACCTCCTAATATTCCACTATCTCAGACTTTACAAAGAAGTTTGTCAGTCGGAGTCTGGAACTTTGTGCTATGAAGTAGGATAAAGCATCTGAGAGTGTGAGTGTCCTTCCATTGAAAGAGTTCTCCTCATTTGTCTCATTCAATACTTGGCTCAGACCAGAAGTTACACTGTTACTTTATTTATTTACCATCAACCAGAAAAACCTGTCCTCTGCAAAGCCTATCACATTGCTCTTTTCACAGATAAGGGTATTCCATGTGGTAAGGGTATAATCAAGAAATATCAGCCTTAAACTTTACTCTTTTGCTAACTTTGTGTGAGTAGATACTTAGAATCATAAAATCGTTTAGCTTGGAAAAGACCTTAATGATCATCAAGTCCAACCATTAACCTGGCACTGCCACATCCACCACTAAGCCATGTCCCTAAGTGCCACATCTACTTGATGAGACTTAAAATCTTTCCTCATAACCTTCATGACTTACAGTTGTAGTGATGTTTGTATGCTTTGTATCTGTTGCAAAATTTCTTACTGTTTCAAAACTGTTGATGATGTTTATAGCTATGTTGAAACAAGCTTTTGGAGAAGTTTGGTTGTATACTCTTATTACAATCAACGTGAACATTTTTCTGTGTAACTTCATTTTAGGAGTGGGATAAATGGCACTTGATCCTATCACATGAAAATATTTGTTATCCTTCTGCTTTCCTTTTGGCTCCTTACCTTTATATAACTGTTAAACATTTTTTACTTTTTTTTATGTTCTTGATAGATTCAGTTCTTTGTGCTTTTGGAGTTTTAAATCTGACTGTTTCAAGAAGATAAAAGATATATTTCAGTTGTCTGCGGTGCACGTGGACAAGCGTATTTAGACCTGCTCTTACTGGAGCAATATTTGTAAAGAGCTGTGACAAACGCTCCAGGGACTGCTCTGCAGCAGAATTCAGTCTTGTTGGCTAGCAACAAATAGGCTCCATTGAAGGCTGTTTATTTGAATGGGAGTTGGATTGGGCCCTTTGGGAGAATGCTGCGTTTTCAAAATAGCTTCAGATGCAGTGGATTTCAGCGATGAATATAAATGAGGAACAATTAAATCAGAATCATAAAAGAAAAAAAAAATGCTTAAGGTAACTTTCCGGTTTTCTCATACAGTGGGCAGATTGGCTGCTGCATTATGCAGCCCTGTCCTAGCCTTCAAGATGGTCCTGCCATAACACTTCCAAATTTCATGCATGTTGAAAACATTTAAAAAAAAAAAGGGGGGGAGGGGAATGGAATTAAACAATATTCCTGTTATAAAGTCTGCTGAATGCTATATATGTTAAAGATACGGAACTGTACAAGGTTGCTCACTGCAGATGCCTTCAATTCCTAGACTTGAATACCTATAAAGCCTCATTAATGCTGAACAGAGAAAGTTCTGTCTTTGTTAAGAAGCTATCAACTGTGAGTTTAATGATCTTCCATGCAAGAGAAAACGTCACTGAAAATAATTTTCAATTCGTGACTTCAGAAGCTACTTCAGTGCCAAATTCTCTACTTTTTTCTTAGCTTTGTGTTAAGTTCTTGAAAGTTTCTTGAAGGTTTGGATTGTTTCCCTATTTGGCTTTTCCTGGTTGACAGTTTTGCTATAATTTTTAAGGTTTTACATTTAGCGGCAGGATATACATGAGCCTACAGACTTTCACAAACAGTTTTTTTTTTTCTATAGATACCTAAACCAAATGACTAGAAAGCCTTCTTCAAACTCTAGACAAAACCGAAATACCAAAGTGGAGCAGATGTTTGGCCCACTCCTCCCTGGCATTTCCATTAAACACATGGTTATTGGATCCTTTTTTGAGATGAAGGAAGGAAATGAAAACATAAATATAACCTTACTGTGTTGTTTTTTTTTTTAACTTTTTTTATAAATTATTTTTTCCGTTAGTGTTATACTGGTGGAACTTCTGCCTTGAGGGCAATCTGGCTCTGGCACTGATACTCACAGCTTTGTCTTGAAGTAGAAAAACTGCACTTTGCTGCATTTATTTACCTTTCTTTGTACCTCATGTAGGTATAATCAGGGGATAGGGCTAATTAGATAAGAAGACAGCCTTCATGAATATGACATTAGGTTGAGAATTAGCTGAGACACCTGTGGTCTTAAACCTGTCTGTGGATAAGTAAACCCTTTCTCCTGGCCCTCAATCTGAACTCCAAACCAGTTTACCCAAAGAGACTCCTTACCTTGCTTGGGTATGTTTAGGATTCATTAAAGTTTTTGCTATAAAAGCAAGTGTTTTTTTCATTGATCTGCCTCCTGAGACACTGGATAAAGTGTCAGTAGACAAACTCTGTGTTTTCTTTACAGGTATCTGAGTGATTGTTTCCTCCTGTTTTTCTCTGGAATATTGTCCGTGCATGTGGCAATTTTTTATTTTTTTTTTTAAACTTTCATTTGATCTAACTGGGTGATGACTGGCAACAAGGGTGCTATGAAGAATATGTGAAGATGTTGAGATTCTTTCGGAAATGCAGAAAAGTGAGATGAGGGTTCAGAAACACTTGGGATTTGATTGTTTCTTAGAAGTAGATAATTTCTATGCTATATTTCTCCTCCTCTTGTTTGGAAGGTTCATTTTCAGCAAAAATTGGAAATGTATTCATTTAGTACTTAGAGATATGATTCTCCCCCTCTCTGTTTTGGGGACTCATTCACAGGTACAGTTCCAGGATGACTTAACCCTAACTGATAAAATTTTTTTTGTTGCTGTTGACCACAACTCTAGCAAGCAGTTCAGATTGTTATTACCTTGGCCAGTCCAATCTTTCTGTGCATGTTTGAGACTATAATCTGCAACTTTGAGCATATACCCTAGGGATTTTCTCTAGAAAATTTCCTCCTTTAATAGTGTCTTCTGAGAAAGCCATTTTCTAGCCATCTGTGGATCAGTTGGCTGTATACTTATCTCTTCCCTGCTCCATAGCATTTTAATAAAACACGGGACATAGAAATCATGTTATCTGTGCAACTGATTATGACCGTAACTTTGGAACTGGTAATTAAACATTGATCCATAATTAATAGCTGGCTATTGATCTTATTTTACCTAGATAACACAGCAGGAGTAGGCAAGAAACTAAGAAGTTAAGATTGACTATTGTGAAAAATTCCTTAATAGTGGAAGTATGCTGGGCTGTTGAATAGATGCTGTTGAAGACTCTGTTGCACAAATGATATTTAAAACAGATTCTAAACTGTAAGCTGAAGCCCTCCTTTAATATGGTAATGGAAATAAGAAACTAAGAACCCAAGATTGGTCATTTTTTTGTGGTGTGGGTTTTTTTGTTTGTTTGTGATGTGCTGATAGTGATGTTCGTATATAATTAGTGGCTAAATGTTGACTGTGAAGGAATTAAAACATAGCAAGTACTTACATTTATTTGTCGGAATACTTTTTTTTTTAATCTTCAGTTAAAATTTTATACTGATAACACAAAATATATGCAGTAAATAAAAGTTCTTGAGTTTCGCTTTTTTTGTTTTGTTTGTTTAAAAGGCGCTGGTTTGTTGAGCAGGTATACCCATGAGCTTTTTTCTTCCTGGTCTCTGTCTGGTCTCTTTTTGCTTGCTTATAGGTTTCCTAAACTACAAGAGTCTCTATCCCAAAATTGAATTACATTTAGTTTTATGTCTGTGATGATCTGATAAACTTAGAATCCAAAATCCTAAGGCTCGAGGCATTATACCTATTGGCATGAATGTGGATTGGGCTATTTAACTCGAAGACTATTTCACTTAAGAAAAGCACTTTTTAAATATTTTGAGTGATACGTTATTATTCATTTGGGTGTATTTACCTTGCACATTGGTAGTACTTGGTGACAGATCAATTTCAGTCCACCCTGTTTGTCTTTAATTTGTGCAGTATAGAATCATAGAATTGTAGAA
>NW_009593719.1:0-4127 GCF_000690535.1 Cariama cristata
ACCGAGGGATCTGGACAGACTGGATTGATTGGCCGAGACCAACTGTATGAAGCTCAACAAGGCCAAGTGTCGAGTCCTGCACTTGGGCCACAATAACCCCATGCAACGCAACAGGCTTGGGGACGAGTGGCTGGCAAACAGCCCGGGGGGGAAGGGCCCCGGGGCTGAACATGAGCCAGCAGTGTGCCCAGGTGGCCAAGAAGGCCAACAGCATCCTGGCCTGTATCAGAAACAGTGTGGCCAGCAGAACTAGGGAAGTGATCATCCCTTTGTACTCTGCACTGGTGAGGCCGCACCTCGAATACTGTGTCCAGTTTTGGGCCCCTCACTACAAGAAGGACATTGAGGTGCTGGAGCGTTTTCAGAGAAGGGCAACAAGCTGGTGAAGGACGTGGAGAACAAGTCTTACAAGGAGCAGCTGAGGGAGCTGGGGTTGTTTAGTCTGGAGAAAAGGAGGCTGAGAGGAGACCTGATCGCCCTCTACAACTACCTGAAATGAGGTTGTAGCAAGGTGGGGGTTGGTGTCTTCTCCCCGTGACAGGACAAGAGGAAACAGCCTGAAGTTGCACCAGGGGAGTTTCAGGTTGGATATTAGGAAGAATTTCTTCACTGTGAGAGTCATTAAGCATCAGAACAGGCTGCCCAAGGAGTCGGTGGACTTGCTAACACTGGAGGTGTTCAAAAAACACTTACATGTGGCACTTCGAGACATGGTTTAGTAGGTTTAGTGGGCATGGTGCCATTGGGTAGCTGGTTGGACTTCATGATCTTTGAGGTCTCTTCCAACCATAACGATTCTGTGATTCTATAATCTAAAGCATGCTTTTAGGGTATTTTTCCTGACTGCATGTCACCTTTAGGAGACGTTGCGGTGTCAGGTTTCCATCCTCTGGTGCATTATGGAGGGGTAGGGTAGCTCGGCTGTGCAGCAGGAGTGGTGCATACAGAGACCACAGAAAACACGCTCTTGCCCTCTGTTTAGAGGCTGAAGTCTTTAATGGCATGGGGTGATATAGTTAACCTGCAGTCTAAGCTCAAATCTTCCTAAGGTAAGAATGTTACTGCCTGCTGAAGGTTTGCTGCAGTAAATTTTGCCTAATCACTTTTGCAGCTGATGCAGAAGAATCCACAGTGCATGAAGAACATGGGTTGGGTCTCCTCATCTCTCTTGAGGTTCTGATCTAATGATCTCAGGCTAGGGGAAAATTATCATTAATAGGTATGATTTTTTCCAGAGGCAAAAAGTATGTTACTTAACAGTTTTGTGTCACTGGGTCTACATTTTTCTGTGTGAACAATTTAAAGAATAGTAGGCTGGTTTCTGGTTACTACCTTTGCAATGGCCTGTGCAGTCTGAAGGGAGGCTACCAGCCACCACCATCAAATGTCCAAAATACTGATTTCACCTTGCTTTTCATAGGTGATGTAGATATCTGAGGCTCTGAGAAGCTTAATTGAAAAGGAAGTTGTTGGGCTGAATACTTTCTTAAGGACTAACCAAAAAAAAGCCATCATGCGTAGAGACGCTTCCTCATCGTTTTGCAGTATGTGGGAAGAGGAAAAACAGGATATGCCTGCTAAACTGGTGATAACAAATATTCCTAATGACTAGATCAGCAATATAAAATTTCTACTGTAGCAGCAGAACCTGCAGCAAATTTCTGTAATTGAGGGCCCATACATTATTGCCTTGTCTAGAATAACATCTTAGGAAAAATAAGAAAAGTAATAAAACAGGAGCAATGTGCATATGAAAAACTAGATCATCGTGATGATCTTAGTAGAAACTGGGTGCAAAAGAAACAGAGCAAAGAGAAGTCATTGCTGCAAATGCATAAAGCAATGATGTCACGGTTCTGGTGGCCAGTATCTAACACACATTGCTCTGGACCGGTTCTATCCTCTACCTGCCAAAAGAAGGCATATTAGGCTGTCACACGTAGTGTGGTGCAGTTGTAAAAGTGATTCAGGAGTTCATCTGCAGAACTAAAAACAAACTGCATATTAAATGGCAGCTCTGCTTCAAATTAATTTCTGCTCCATGGTTAATGTGAAGTGACATACCATATAATATATTTAGGCAAGATACTTTTCCTTTACCAAACCAGAGTCTTTTTACAGTTGAAACAAATTGTATGTATAAAAACAAACAAGCCAGTTCTGATCCTGGTACATGCTGAATTCTTTCTGTCAGGTGCTCAAGTGCCTTCTCCTTCGTCACCTTTCAGCATATTCTAATGCTAGGCTCTAATTGGTGTCAAACCAGGATGAAATGTAGCTTGAGAGAAAGACTGTAAGCCAGGAAATAGGTTCTTCAATACCAGCATCTTTCTCAGTGCTTACTGAGTACGCAAAAACCAAGCTTCCCTTCAAAAGTCTAAAGATAGACTTTTCCAGTCATAGCTTATTTCTGAAAAACTTGGCCTATATATATTTATGTGGATATATTCATATGCAGATGCTTCTTGTACTCACACACACACACACACAAATATATATACATAAAAATGTATACCGCACAGCTTTTATTTGACAACAACCTCCAAATGGAATATTTTTCCCCCTTTTGACAGTTTCCCTCTCCCATACTGTTCCCTTGTCCCTGGCTGCCTCATCACCTAGCCAAACTACATCCTGGATGGCATGTACTGCCCCTTCGGATTTTCTGGGCTGAAGCTCAGACCTGGTTTGTAGGCTCACTTCTTATCCTTTCAAAACTTCACTGATGACTTGTGTCAGGTCTGTGACCTGTCCTTATCTCCTGAGCTGCTTACTGCTGGAAGAAAGGGATTTTGTGTACTCTGCTTGAGCAACCTTGGGCTGGTGAAGACGGTACATCTGAATTGAGAGATTTGGAGTGTTGTGATGGTGAATGTGAATTGTGGTTGTCTTTGGGTTAAAATGATCCTAACTGGTGGGCACGTCTCTCTCATTTTTTATTTTTTATTTTATTTTATTTTTATTATTCCAATAGTCAGAGAGCCTCAGGAGCAACAGCCCCATCTTATTAATTCATATATGGAAGCAAAGGTGGAAGCATTTCCTCTCCCCTTCCTCCCTGTTGGACTCTATTTCAGGCTTGTGGAGTGGCACCTACTGAGTGGATTTCAGTTGCTTTTGCTCCAGACAATCATAGAATCATAGAAACATTTAGGTTGGAAAAGGCCTTTAATATCATCGAGTCCAACCATTCACCTAGCCCTGCCAGGTCCACCACTAAACCATGTCCCTAATCACCACATCTACACCCCTTTTAAATACCGCCAGGGCTGGGGACTCTTACCACTTCCCTGGGCAGCCTGTTCCAGTGCTTGGCAATCCTTTCTGTGAAGAAATTTTTCCTGACATCGAACCTAAACCTTCCCTGGAGCAACTTGAGGCCATTTCCTCTTGTTGTATCATTTCTTATTTGGAAGAAGCGACCAACCCCCACCTCACTACAACCTCCTTTCAGGTAGTTGTAGAGGGCGATAAGGTCTCCTCTCAGCCTCCTTTTCTCCAGACTAAACAACCCCAGCTCCCTCAGCTGCTCCCCATCAGACTTGTCCTCCAGGCCCTTCACCAGCATCATTACCCTTCTCTGGATAAGCTCCAGCACCTCAATGTCTTTCTTGTAGTAAGGGGCCCAAAAATAAACACAGTACTTGAGGTGCAGACTCATCAGTGCCAAGTACAGGGGGACGATCTCTTCTCTAGTCCTGCTGGCTACACTATTCCTGACACAGGTCAGGATGCCATTGGCCTTTTTGGCCACCTGGGCACACTGCTGGCTCATATTCAGGCAGCAGCTGACCAACACCCCCAGGTCCTTTTCCACCGGACAGTTTTCCAGCAACTCATCCCCAAGCCTGTTGCGTTGCATGGGGTTGTTGTGACCCAAGTTCAGGGGACCTGGCAGTTGGCCTTGTTGAACCTCATACAACCGGCCTCAGCCCATGGACTCAGCCTGTCCAGATCCCTCTGTAGAGCTTTCTTACCCTCAAGCAGATCAACACTCCCACCCAGCTTGGTGTCATCTGCAAAATTACTGAGGGTGCACCCAATCCCCTTGTCCAAATCATCAATGAAGATGTTAAACAGAACTGGCCCCAACACTGAGCCCTGAGGAACACCACTTGTGACCGGCC
>NW_009593720.1:0-701 GCF_000690535.1 Cariama cristata
GCTGGGGGCAGCCAGGGGCCGGTGGGTGCAGGAGCCGTGTGCCCAGGCGAGTCCACCACTGCCTCGGTGGAGCCTGGCTAGGTGCTCCTGCCCCGTGCCAGCCTCCTCTGGCCTTCATCCCCAGCTCTGAGTCATCCTCCTCTGGGGAGGCAGCAGCAGGGGCCGGTCCTGCTCAGACCTCTCCCCTGAGGTGGAGGAGACGGGATCGTGTGCCCTGCGTGGGAAGCTGTGAGCGTGCATGGGGGTGAGTGTGTGCACGCAAGGGCACACGCAGGGCTGAGCATGCACAGGGGCGAGCGTGCACGAGGGTGAGCGTGTACGAGGGTGAGCGTGCATGCAGGGGCATGGATGGGGTGAGCGAGCGCAGGCTGCAGGTCCAAGTCAGGTGTGGACAGGGTGGGCATCCTCCCTGTGCTCTGGCGTGGGTGGTACTGGAAAAGAGCAAATACCAAACCCATTTGCTTGAGGGGAAATTAATACGGTGTGAAGCCTGTAGTGGGTGATTTAAGAAGTGAATTTAAAATCTCAACACAAATAGATTTTTTTTATAAGGTCAAAAGAAAGATTAAATGCTGCAGACAAGCACAGCACTTGCCATTTCCAGCATCGCTTTTACCATAAATATTTTGGGCTGGCGCCGTGTCCCTGCGCTGCCCACGTGAGTCAGAGCCCACTCGCCGTGGCAGGGCAAGAGCCGCTCC
>NW_009593720.1:808-2218 GCF_000690535.1 Cariama cristata
GGGAGGGAAAAGGGGGGTGGGGTGGGCCCACGCCGCCGGTGGCACTGGAGAGACCAGCCTTGGCCACTCCATCCCAGGCAGGATCCGGCCCCAGAGCCTCTCTAGCACTGCCGCCAGCCTGCGAAGGTGCCGGTGGTGGTGGTGGTGGTAGTCCCGCAGCCCAAGCTGTGGTGCCTGCCCGGTGGGGTGTGTGCCTGCTGCCAGCTCCCAGCTCCCCCTCCTGCTGCCTGGCAGGGACCAGGATTGATGGCAAGAGATTTGAAAGGCTCCAAATGTGGAGGTTATATCGCTGAGCCACCCCCATCCATCACGAGACGTTCATTATTAAGTAACACCCTGCACGCTGGGCTGATTTCACACCTTATCTGAACCCAGCAGCTGTGCCCTAAATCCTGAGCACTGCGACTGTCTGGAGGAATTCGGCTGCCTGTGCTTAAAATTAGTGTTAGCATCTATCATTTCCCCACACCAAATGGCTTTTGTGTCGGCACTTGGCAGCACTCATCTGTCACCGGGGCTCTGGGCTGCCCAGCTCTGTACCCTCTCCGTCACTGTCACAGGACCCCTCCTTGGCAAAATGTCACCCAAGGGACAAGTGCAACAGCTTGGCCTCTCCCTTTCACCTGGGCCGGTGGCACTGCCGGCGGTGAGGGTGTATGGTGTCCCCTCGGGCACGGCAGGCACCAGATCGGCTCTCACTGGGGCTGTCACCATCCCTCCAGCCCCACCGCAGCCAGGCACGTGGGGTGGGCACAGCCTGCAAACCCTCCCCGGGGCACGGCGGCCTCTCCCCTCCCATGGCACGGTGGCTCGCTGTCTCCCACGGTAGAGCAGTGCCATGGTGCCATGGCGCCAGCTGACGCCGTGGGCCCCTCCTGGCCACTGCCGCCAGCAGCCATCCCTGGCGAGGAGCTCCTGCCAGGCAGGTGATGCTGGAGCTGTCGGCGTGATGAAAAGCCTCCCGCAGCAATGCAGATAACATACAAGCACAGGTCAGGCGAGGCCCGTGTAGCCCATCCATCAGGCGCAGCAGCTACAGGCGCTCCCCGTGCCACCATCTGATGCACGTTATCCGGCACAAATGTGTTTCTTCCCCCAAGGTTAAACGGATGAGTGAGGTTCAGGCACTGACAGCTCTGCCTGCCCTGTGCAAGCGATAAACGAGCTGGAAGAACCAGAGGGAAAAAAAAGGTTTGTGTTCTGTCAAATGGTCCTTTTGATGGTGCTGGCACGAGGACAGTGGCAGCACAGAGACGGGTGCAAGGATGGGGATCCGCTCCCGGCATGGCCACAAGGCAGCTGGTGATGGGCACCGTCACAGCCACCTTGGGTGCCACCGTGTTGCCAGCAGTGATGGACGGGCAAGAGCGAGGCCTTGGCGAGACGCTGGAGCATCAAGCAGCCCTGGTG